>NC_067398.1:306040837-306340837 GCF_016432865.1 Antechinus flavipes | reverse complement strand
AATCCAAGTTGTCTTTCTTTAATATTATCTTGCCTTTCTTGAAATGGGAACTGTACATTTTGATGAATAGACTTTCTACTTTCACTCTAGTTTCTGCATACACCTTAGTATCCCATGCGGAAATATTTTATATTCTTAGAGCTCTGTTCTTCCCTGAATCACAGCAGATATCCCTCTGCCTCTTAGAGCAACAGTGCTCCAGGGAACTCTTTATCCTCTTTCAGGAGTAGTAGAAAAATACCAATGCAGAGAAAACTGAAGCTGTGCTGTACAGAGAATGAGCCAGAAGGTCCCGGATGCCACTAGATGAGTATTTAATGAACAAATGCAGAGTGAATTAAACTGAAAAACCAATCAAATAAAATGTTAATTATTTAAATTTCACCACAGTCCCCAATTTATAACATTCATGTTGCAATTCATATCCCTTGTCCCTAAGTCATTAATTAATAAAACAGTAACGAGGGACATAAAATGAGATTGTGAAATTGACTTCTAAATCCCACTCTTCCTAGTGGAATCTCTGTAGGTGTTTATTATTGAAATATTGCACACAATAAAGAGACCAATGATCTTTTGGGGAAAGGAGGTTGTTCTGTAGCATAGGAATATGGGTAAATAAATAGAACAATGTCATATTTATTATATGTCTAATAATTAAATATGTTCGTTTAGTTTTTTTAGTCATGCCCTATATTTTATGTGTGTGTGTGTATATATATATAACATAATACACACAACACATACACACACACACACACACACATATATATGTATGTATGTATGTGTATATATATATATGAAAATAAGGTTAAATGACTTGACCATGGTCACATAGATGTTAAGTATCTGAGACTAAATTTGAATTCAAGAAGATGAGTCTTCCTGACTCTGGTCCTGGCACCCTATCCACTGCACTACCTAGCTGCCCATAAGGACATATATTGTGCACACAGTTTTTTAAAAGTTTTCTCCCAAATATTTAAAATTGTATGAAATTCTATAATGATCATAACAACAGAGTTAACTTTGTTCAGCAATCCATTCAACATCAACAATAAGAAAGTCATAAATCAGAGAGAATTTTGGTCATTTGAGGTATTCTTCAAGATAGCCTTTACATAGTACAAAAAGAAAAATGGATTCTGATGAATCAAAAGCATTTAAACCCCTCTTCCACTATGCCATCTGATAATTCTATAGAGTTCTAAAATACTAGAATGCCTCCAAATTGGTATTCAGTCACCCAGGAGAGATTGGTTTAGTCATCCTTGCTAGGGGAGTGGGAAAGCTATTGGGCTGAAGAATGCATATTTTTCAAATTTTAACATTCCTTTAGATAGATAACTCACTGAGTTAAATCCATAAGTCTATGTACTTTCTAGGAGTAAAAAGATAATGAGCTGGGCCCAGATTTTATAATAATAAGTCATACACCCTTTTCAGAAATGTCCAAGTGATGTTAATAGAGAACCAGTCTTGGAGAAAGGAAGTCAGGGTTCACTCCCAATTCTGAAACATAATGGCTATGTGAGCTGAGTTTCTCATTTTTTAAAGAAATTCTCTAATTCCTAAAGTCTAAGTTAAGTTGCAAAACTAAGGCTGAACTACAATGGTCAGAGCAATATATTTCATAAACCAATGAAATTAATTTCTAATTTTAAAAATAAGTTATTACAATATTTTTCTAACACCCCTAATAAATTGGTATCCTTGACAGCAACAGCAGCAATAACAACAAACAATAGCAATAATAAAATATTTTCCTGAAAACAGCCCTATGAGCTCGGCAATGGAAAGGTTACTATCCTTGTTGTATAAAGAAGTTTGAAAGTAGTGCTTAAGTTAGTAGTGTGAGAACAAGAAATCCAGATAGGCCTTTTGAAATGCTAGTTCATGACACCAGTTTTATTAGAAATTATCTCTTTTAATATTCATAGGTTCTCAGAGTTGGAAGGGCCCCAGATATCATTTAAACCAACCTGTACCTGGATTATTGTTGTTCTTTACCCTTCATTCTCTAAGACCATGACATCAGGGAGGTGATGCCATAACGTGCAAGTAAATTGAATTTAAGTGATAAAGGACTTTGCAAAGTCACCATAACATTAACATTCCATTTTATGGAAACATCATAAAGTAATTTGATGACAGGATGATAGAAATTGCTTAATTAATAAATGTTGAACTGACTAGAAACCACATTTTTCTGACAAGTCATCTTAAAAGTACATTCCAAGACCTTGACAAATTCATTGAAGTTTGAGATTTCATGTAAAAGCAATTCACACTTTTTAAATATGTTGTTTAAATAGTTTATGGTTACTTTCATAGACCTGCTCTGAGAAGCACAATATAGTGGTTAGAGAGCTAGTTTCAAAGTCAGGAAGACTTGGGGTCAACTACTGCTGCTGGTACATACTATTTGTGTGACTCTGGGCAAACCATTTAACCTATACAGTGTTCTGGTCAGCTCTTAATGCTCAGCTACAGGGAATATGTCAACCTCCATTGGTACAGGAAGTTTCTTATACCAGTGAACTCATGGATCCAGTTCCTAGATCTATCCTCTATTAATAAAGGTGGTTTTTTTTCAGAATTCATTTTTTGGGGTTTTCTTTCATATTTGTGAATATGTCCTAATACATACATTTCAAATTTGACCTCCAATGTATCATTCCTGTGGTAATTGTATAAATCTTGCCATATCATTCCTTGGCATTATCCATATAATACCAGATATGGCTCTAATTAGGCAGCTAGAATGCTGGACAGATAATCAGGAAGTCTTGAATTCAAATATGGCCTTAGATTTTAAGGTCTTTAAGTTGGTGTGATCCCAAGCAAGTAACTTTGCCCAAGTTTTCTCAGCTGTAAAATGAGCTGGAGAAGAAAATGACAAGCCATTTTAGCATCATTCCCAACTAAACATGACTGAACAACAACACACAATTTCTTTGATAGACTATTGTAGATAAATAGAATCAGAATTATAATTGATTGCATGATGTGGACTGGCATAGGATGTCCCAGCATAGCATGTGCTGATCAGGGAAGATGCTGAGCTCTATGAACAAAGCAAAACTGAATTAGAAGAAATGTGAGATGTACAAAGTTAGAGAAGATAACACAGAGTTATAAAGGACTTGAAGAACCAATGCTTGAAACAAAGAAGAGAAATTCTATCTAAAACCCACAAAAAGATTTAGGAAATTGGAAAATCAGGATTGTTCAGCACAAATTCTTAGATGTATTCTCTTATGGAATAGCCTTAATGAGGGTTTATCTGAGAGACCCATGACCTTAATTTACATGTTGCATTCTTAGAAAAGAAACAGTTTGACATAGAAGAAAAAACACTGGACCTAAGAGTCCAAAGGCCTGAGTTCTCTTCACAATTCAGCCACTAACTAGCTATGTGACCTTGAGCCAATCACCTCTACTCTCTGAATCTGAATCTCCTCATTTTCAGATATGAAAGGTGGACTAGATACCCTGATTCAAATACTAGAATATAGGTTATTTCACAGTTCCAAAGGACAAGGATGTAGAATAAATGCAGAAGAAAGCTTTAGATTTAAAGTTAAATATGTGAACTCAGATGTCAGGTCTGCCATTTGCTAGTCTCATTATATCAAGCAAATCACTCTTTGGGTCTCAATTCTAAAATTACAAAGTGAGAGGGTGTGACTACCTGATCTCTGAGGGTTCTCCCCCCATCCCTTCCCCACTGTCCTAGATCTATGGTCTAGTGACTTTTTTTTTTTCCTTTGAAACTTCAATTGTATTTCATGGGTAGAAACTGAATGGAATTGTAGCCATCTTTTTTGTCATAGAAGTGAGCAACATCAATGTGTTTTAATGCTAAGTAGTGGGAATATTGCAGTTTCCTTTCTCCCCCCTTACTTCAACCTTATTTTATCTATCACAGGGGTAGTTGGAATAGCTAGGTGGCACAGGGAATAGAGTTAGAGTTAGCCTGGAGTCAGAAATACAGGAATTTGAAACCAGCCCCAGATATTTATTTACCAGCTTAAGGTAAGTCACTTAACCCTGTTTGTCTCAGTTTCCTCATTTGTAAAATGTCCTGGAAAAGGAAATGGCAACCCAAATGGAGCCATTAAGAGTCAGACTTGAATGGAATGACTATACAACAAAAAGTAAGCTAGGGATAAGGACTGTATCTATTATTTCATTTTTGTAGGAACTTCCATAAGGAAACTCATCTAGAAATAAAAGCTGGTAACTTCCTTGCAATTTATAGCTAAGGATATTTCTTAGTTAAGGGAAAAGTTAAGTGACTTACCCTGGATTACAGAGCAATATAAACTTGAGTTTAGGAAAAATAGTTGATCACACGAATCTGAAAAGTGATCCTTGGTGATTTTGACTTTAAGTTCTTCCTCCTCCCTCCCTCCGTCCCTCCCTCCCTCCCTCTTTTCTTCCCTCCATCCATTTCTCCCTCCCTTCCTTCCTTCCTTCTTCCCTCCTTTCCTTCCTTACTCCTTCCCTCCCTTCCTTCCTTCCCTTCTTCCTACCTTCCCTCCCTTCCTCCCTTCCTCCCTCCCTATGTCCCTTCCTCTTTCTCAATCTCTTTCTCTCCATCCTTTCTCCATCCTTCCTTCTCTCCCTCTGTTCCCCTCCCTCTCCTCCTTCCTGTGGAGCTGAAATTATGGAATAAGGATAGAGAATAAATAATTTATAGAGAATTTCATAAATCCACCTATTTCCTTACTGTCCCAGAAATCACAAAAGAATGTGAACAGACAATAAATTGTGTAGCCCCCAACTTCTTAAGTATAGATATGCAATAAAGGAAGTGGGAAAATATATATCCAATTAGAGTCAAAACTAAGATGAATATATTGGGCTTGGGGAGGGGTGTGGTTAAGTGACTTTACAGAACATTATGACTAGGAATTTCCCCCTCCCTACTTGTAGTCTAATCTAGATATAAGTTCAGCTTTATGATAAAAGTAATAGCATTTGGAGCTCACTGATTGGTTGTAGAATTCCCCATGGCTTGTTGGTAAATAGAAGCTAAAGCTTTTGTAGGCTCTGCCTTTGAAAGATAACATGGATGGTGTGTGTTGAAGTGCTCTTGGAGAACGCCAGGACTTTTTTTTTTTTTTTCAGCACAAGAAGTTTAGAGGAACTCATTGCTGCCAGAAGGGATGTTTCTGCATAATCAAGTTAAAGAGACACTTATCACTTACTCCCTTTAATAATGGATAAAGTAAAGTATAAATCTCCTGAATTCCTATTTTAAATACTTCCTTTCAGTCCCTGGAGTTAATAAAAAACAGCTTCTTCACAAATGAGAGAGTATTCCATATCAGACAGATAATGCACATACAATCCCCAAACAATGCAGGAATACCTTCCAAAGCTTTCTTTCTCTCTCACTGTTAATCCATCTCTCTTTCTCTCTCTCTCTCTCTCTCTCTCTCTCTCTCTCTCTCTCTCTCTCTCTGTATCTCTCTCTCTCTCTCTCTGTCTGTCTGTCTTTGTCTCTTTCTCTCTGTGTCTCTCTGTCTGTCTGTCTGTCTCTCTCTCTCTCTGTCTTTTCTCCACCCTTCTTTCCTTTCTTTCTATCCTTCCCTTCTCTTTCTCCCCGCCACCCCAGCTCTTTTCCAGAACACTCTACTCTTTGCAGTGGAATGATTGGTCTTCCCAATCATTAGTGTCTTCTATCTGTATTTTGTTCTGCTTTTTAAGCATCTTATAGTTATTATTCATCTTTCTAATTAACACTTGATTAGCTAAATAACTAAATGCTTGGATTCTTCCCTTAGTCAAAGAATTTAACTCTTCAAACCAATTTGTCCCAGATCTGTAATAGAATCTTTTAAAGATTATAATTACCTTATTCTCTTGTTGAAATAAAAAGAAATAGTAGTTTGTACCAGATTTATTTTTGGACTTTGTACATGCCAGGAGTTGATAGGGAAAGAAGGAAGAGAGGATTTCGGTTTTCAACTTGAAATTAGATTAAGTCTCTATGAGTATTTTTTCATGCTTGGAATATCTTGCAATATCTCTAACTTGTCCCAAATCACTTCCTTAGGAATCAAAGTTATGCATATTTCATTATTGATCATTATTCTTAAGATAATTTTTGTTGATTATGTAAAGTGTCTCCATTTTATTTATTTTACATATATTCTTTGTCCATTGAGAAACATGAAAAACACTCAAAGCACAATAAAAGTTTTCTGAACTCCATGGAATGTAAAGTGTAATAGAGATATAAACTCAAATAATCCTTGCACGAGATAGAATATAATAGTACCTTAGGTGGAGTGCTAGGGCCATTCCTGTCAAATATCTTTTCTTGTGACCAAATAAAATTCAAGTGGAATTACTGATTTTTCACGTAAAAACACATCTAAAACAAAAGCAATAACTTATAGGGGCCTTAGGAAAAATTTGGCTTTGGAAAACTACAGAATTCAGTTCTTTGGCTTCCCTATCGCTTCTGCATAATGTGCCAATTACATTAATTGCAGAATAAATCAGAAATTGGGACAGTTTTTTAGTCTGTCCTGGTCAATGGATCATTGTTCCTCATACCTTCTATAATCTGTAGACTGCCTCTCAAAATCATGTGTTTAAATGCATAAAATGAAAGGATTATTAAGAGAATAAATTATATCAAAATATAATTATCAAGATAAAAAAAAACATCTCTGAGATATCACCTCATCATACACCTCAGATTGGCAAAGAAAAATGGCAAATGCTGGAAGGAATACGGAAAAATAAGCACACAAGTGCATTAGGGTAGAACTCTAAATTGGTCCAACCATTGCAGAGAACAATTTGAATCTATGCCCAAAGAACTAAAAAACTGTCCACATTCTTTGAAATAGCAAAACTGTTAGTAGGTCTGTACTCCAGAAAAATCAAAGAAAAAGGAAAAGGACCCATATAAACCAAAAAGAAGTATTTATAATAGCTTTTTGTGATGACAAAGAACTGGAAACTGAGGTTATACTTATTAATTGCTGAATAAGTTGTGGTATATTTTTGTGCTGGAATACTATTGTGCTGTAAGAAATGAGGAAGACTGAATGGCTTCAAAAAACCTGTAAAGACTTAAATGAGTTGATACAAAGTGAAATGAGCATACTAGAAGAACATAGAACATACTCGCAGCAATGTTATAACTGTGATCAACTGGGAAACAGTTATTCTAATTAAGACAAGGAACCAGGACAATTCCAAAGTTCTCATGTTGAAAGATGCTGTTCACTGCCAGAGAGAACTGATAAACACTGAGTGAAAAATCAAAGAAGATTTTTAACCTTTATTTTTTTTCTCTCCTCACAATATGACTAATATGGAAATGTTTTACGTATCTTGATACATATAATTTCTTATCAATGGACAAGGGATTGTTGGAAGGAAAAAGAGAATTTGCAAACATATTTTAAAAATTAAGAGAAAATATTTTTAAAAATTCATGGTCGAAAAGGTTAGAAACTCAAAAGTATGAGGTTTATGCTATGAGTGATATGTACGGTCACTTGATTCTAGCAGGAGTAGAGTCTAACAGAAGATTCTAGTGTTTCTTTTTTTCTTTCTTTGTTCAAATTCTATGCTAACACAATATGTAGATATATATGTGTTTTATTTATTGGGTTGCATTTATGGTATTATGGGTTGACACATAGACACCCCATAAATCCCTATTAATCAACAAAAATAACTTCATCATGTGAGAGTAAGGAATTGAAGAATTTATAATTGAGGAATTGGAAGCCTTTTGCATTGGCCCATTCATTCATTTATTCACTTAATCAATAAATATTTATTAAGCACTGATAATATGCCAGGTACTATGTTAAGCAATGGGGATACAAACGGAGACAAAAGACAGCTCTTCAGCCTAAGGAACTTACAGTCTAATGAGAGATGAGCATTTTTGTATTTGATTCTGGAGGTGATAGGGTACACTGGAATTTGTTGAATAGTTCAGTGATTTCTTTCAGGTTTTTTTTCCCCTCAACTACTTAATAGACAAAAAGGGCAGGTAGGTGGCGTAGTGAACAAAATGCCAGAATTGAAGTCAGAAAGACTCCTTCTGCTTCCTAAATTCATATCTGGGCTCAGACACCAAATAGGTGTGTGACTCTGGGCAAGTCTCTTAATCTGGTTTACCTCAGTTTCCTTATCTATAAAACCAGTTGGAGAAGGAAATGGCCAACAGCTCCAATATCTTTGCCTAGAAGAGTGAAAAGACAACTGAAACAGAACAATAATGATAACAACAAAAAAAGTATAAAAAGACAGGAAAATAGAGTCTAGTTTACAAAACAGGTTGTATTTGATCCTAGAATGATAGGACACATTCAGTAGGGCAGTGATTTCTTTCATGTTTTCCTATTATTTAATAGACAGGAAAAGGAAGCTGGGGAAAAGGGTAGGATAACTTGCAGAATTTAGGTGTCTAAGTGTCTAAGTGTCTAAGAATCTAGTATATATATATATATATATATATTATATATATATATATATATATATATATATATATATATATATATATATATATATTAGAAAAAAGCCTTGGGGGGATTGCGCTGCTGGAGTATTGTCTACTCCCACCCCCACCCTTCTACTCCCATGTCAGTGAACAGGGAAACTATCTGCATTTGTTACTGAAACAGGCAGATACATACGTGTGTCCTTGTTCCCTGGTGCTTTGGCAAGTGACTTGGTTCCAAGTAGAGTAGCTATCCACTCCCAGTTTAGTGTTTTATTTACTAGACCACATTTTTTATTGTTGTTCAGTCATTTCAGTCATTTTCTGACTCTTTGTGACCCCATTTGGGGTTTTCTTGGCAAAGATACTGAAGCGGTTTGCCATTTCCTTCTCTGTAGACCACATTGCCTCTCTTTAATACTTTATTAAACATATCCCTGCTCTTGGACACTGTTAAGTTCTAAGCAAACAAATGCCAGTGTTTAAAACTTAGCTTGTTCTTGTGGTTACCTGATGCCTAACTGTGGGAGGCAGTTTCACTGTGGATAAGAACACAAAGGTGGTACAAAATGGACACTTTAAATGTGGGTAGAGGTAGGGGTAGGTGGCTGAGCACTGAGGGGAGGCAGCTATCTGGTAACCAAGAGTGAAAATTAACTGGCACTCAATTTGTAATGAGAATGTAAGTGGGATCATTTCTTTAGCATGCAAATCACTGTTTTAAACATCACCCTAGTAGAGAAAGACTTTTTAGCTCATCTGAATGAGCCTCAGCCCTGTGATGCTACATTAGAAGCTTGGCATTTTGTATTCTAAGCAGTTTTTGACACAGTGTTTTGCTTTATTGCAAACCCCAATGTTTTCAGAAGGCTTAAAAATCCAGTTATGACTATAGCTGTGAGGGAAAAGGTCTGCATGGTGCCAGGAAAATTTAATTTTTAGCTAAAAAAGACCCACCAAATTCAATTTTTCTCACATTTAGAGATTCTTAGAGTTATATCCAGCTTGCATAACTAGTATATTAGAGAATGTGTGACTACTGGGTTATTTTTTAACACATTTATTATTTATGAAATGCAGGGGGGAAATAGTTAGAAATGATTGTTTCAGGGGATGTCCTGTAGCTTTTTTATTGTATTCAAAGAACTTGCTCATGCTGCTTTAATTCAAACATTAAAAGTTAAATCTCTTTTCATCCTGACCTACATTAAGAAAGCTGCTTTAGGTATTATTATGGGAGGGAAGACTATATACTGGTAGAAAAGTGCCTTTCTTACCTCTCCATTTATGTGTAAGTGATCTGATTCCTCACCCTCCCCACCCAACACTCACACACACTCTCTCTCTCTCTCTCTCTCTCTCTCTCTCTCTCTCTCTCTCTCTCTCTCTCTCTCTTTCTCTTACACACACATATGGAAAAGTAGAGAAGACAGTTAGAAGTATATTTCTCTCTCTTTCTCCCCTTTTTCCTATCCCTTTACCTTACCTCTTACCCTTACAAACTGTTTTGCTATTTTCATGGTCTCTATTTGCTTTGATGTGGATAATAAAGGAACAGGAGAATATTTGAAGAGTTCTTGTTTATCTAAACTTGACATTGAATTCAGAATATAAGAGAAATGAGAAAGTTGTATCTTTAATGATAATACTAAGCTGCATTTTCTGCTATAGTTCCTAAAATCCTAAGGTGGATCATTTGGATTAAGACTTCTAAGCTGTAGGAAGAAAGCCAATGTGGTGCTCCCACTAAGTTTGGCACAAATATGGTGGTATGAACTACCTGACTCCCTAAAGAGGATAAAAGCCATCATTGTGAGAGTCAGAAAGAGGGAAGTCAGTACTTCTGGACTGATTAGCAGTAAGATCCTGTCCTGCAATTGCATCCTGGGAGAGAGAGGGAAGAAGGAGCAGAAAGCAGAAGTGGGATGAAGGGAGGGAGGAATTGTATGGTTTTTTTTTCATTGTTTTAAACTATAATCACATATAGTAGACTAATATTGTGAAAACAGAAGGAATAATGTAAAGCTCTTCTACGTGGAAAAATCCTTTCCCCCCCCCACACTATCTCCTGAAACTTCTACACCTTATCCTCTCAGATTTTTGGATTGTTGGGGAGTAGATCCAATCCACCTATTCTCCCACATTGTAGAAAGGATTAAGCTATTGTATGTGTGTGTATAGGTGAATCACATATCAAGATCAAGAGCTATATCTAAGTACTCTGTTTTTTTTTTAAGTATATTTTAATGAGACCTTTTGGTTTTTTTTTTTTATATATACTATAGAAATTTCCCTGATATTACACCTTTACCTCAATTGAGTTCTTCCTTACAACAACAAAAACAACAGCAAAATAATTATCTGACTTTGCAAGTCACAATCAATGAATCAGAATGAAATATATAGAGAATGAAGAATAACCAAGTTGTAGAGGGAAGGATATAAGAGGAAAATAACTCTTCAAGTCCTATATCTTCCCATATCTATAATTGATACTTGCAAACATAGATTCCAAAGGACTGAGGTATAGCCAAGACCAAGTAAAAAGTTAATTATGAGAATATCTCAGAAGGACAGACCCCCTACCTTAAAGTTATTGCTGGTATCTATGATCATATTATAAGAACATTATAGTTTTATGCTTTTTAAGTTTCTTCTATTGCTGTACCTATCATCATCATCATCATAACTGACATATATGTATAACACATCTGTATATAAACTATTTTAAGGTTACAATAGTTTATATATACAGTCTCCTTTGATCCTAACTATAACCATATCTCTCTCGTTTTCCCCCTTTATTAATCTGTAACAAAATTCCTTTGAAAATTCCCCAAGGGGGCTTCTCTTTCAGAGAACAGAAAAGGCAGAAGTGAGCAGTGGAAAAAACTCTTATCTTCTCCCTTCACAGGATAAGGAAAACCGGGAATGTGTAGTGATGACAAAAATTTCATAAATGGCACTAGTTTGTTGGGTCTAGCAGGAAGTGCTGGAGGGTAGAGGTAATTAAAGGGAGTCAATGATAGACACTCTTATCTCTAGGCTAACATGATTTGAATGAAGTTTCTGATATCTTGGAAGTAAAGAGGTCTTCCCTTTTCCTTTATAATCATACTCTCTATCAGGAATCTCATATTCAGAATAATTCAGATTACACCTGTTCCAAATAGAGGTTTCATTATATGTCATTTCCACAAGTGACTATATCTTCATCATTAGAAAATCTGCATATCACCTTATTCATGGTGGTAAAACCATTTTATATCTGAAAACTTCATTAAGTTCCATTTATCTGTTGTTAAAAAGTATGATGCTATTTAGCTGAAAATTTTGTACCTCTAAGCAAATTTGATTCTGGGTTAGAGATGGTTACTAAGGAAACCATTGTATTTAAATTAACCAGTTAACTAGGAAATAATAATCTATTTTGAGAAAGAAAGGCTCTCTTGGGATGGAGGGAGGAATTTTAGAGAGTTTACAACATCTCTCTGAATCTCAGTTTCCTCATTTGTAAAATACTAGAATTTAACTAGATGATTTCCAGAAATCCCCTTTCCACTCTCAAATTTGATGATTTGAGGATTCTTTTGGTTTTGGAGAGGGTGCTTCTCTCTATAAGAATAATGTAGAAATGAGCAATAAAGTTTACTGCTTATTCCTGAGATATATCTAGTTATGATCCAAAATGAAGAAGCATCATCAAAGTGCCCCTACTCTAAACAGATGGCTTTTAAAAATGAAAAGGAATTAAATGTTTGCTGCCTCAGTAGGAGAGCAGGAAGCATGTGTTTCTCTTGGATGTTACTTTAATTGGGATTTCCTATACTAACTGGAATGCATTAACCCACTAACAGTGATGGTCAGTATAACATTTTTAATAGTTCTAGTGAACTTGGAGTCCTTTCCCACTAGCTGAGGACTCCCAATTTAAACTTCCCAGTCATTGAGGAAATATTCTCCATGGGCAGAAGCAGTCTGCCAAATGACCAAAGGGTAAGGAGAGATTCCAAAACTCCAAAGGGATGCTTGCCCTGACATAAGCACCTCCAATCCTGGATCTCCAAGGCCTGTGAACTTCAAAAAGCACAATATTATCCTGTTCCAAATATCAGTTCCATTTGTTAAACCTGATAGTCAACTCAACAAAGCATTTATTGAGCACCTAAGACTATGACTGTGCTAGCTTTTAAGGGAATCGAGATTTTCTTTCTCTAAATCAAAGGTGTATATATTTTGTATTCACTTAACTGTATTCATGTTATTTCTCCCAGTAGCAAATATGCTCTTTGAGGGGGGGGACTTCATTATTATGTTTTGTTTTGTGTCATCATGATTTAACCTTGTATCTGGGACATAATAGATATTTAGTATAATAAATGCTTATTGAATTGAACTGAATAATATCATAAGAATTGAAAAAATCAGAGTTGCACAGAAAAAAATTGGCACCTTCAGTTTAGAACAAATATCCACAGATTTGTCTCTTTCAGGGATCTCTTATTCTCCTTCTTAAATAGGGACTTATATTCCTGTCCATTTTGATATGTTTATAGCTGTTGGGTTACCACAGCCAATTAGAACATCTGTGCAAATACATAAATATGTGCCTGCTTCCCAGGAATAAAGTGCATACCTTAAGGCACTGAGCTAAGAATCAGATAATGGCATGAGAATTTCAGTTAACTACACATGGTTAACTTGAGCAGACAATGCTCAGTCCAAGAGCAGCCTCAATTTGAAATTTGCTTTCAGATCAGGAAACTTTAGCTCTCTTACGCTTGATGAATGACTGCATTAATTTGGTATGTTGGAGTCATTCTAGGCTGTGGAAGGATATTACCTTAAGGATACTCTTTTGAATAATAAATTAGAATAAATTAAGCCAAACTGAATATTAAACCTAAATCAAAGTCAAGTAATTGCCCTCTGTATTAGAGGTAGACTAGTTTGTGGGATATCAAGATATTTGTTTTAATTATCACATTGTTGGATTATTGATGAATTATATAGAAGTCACATGCATGCATTGCTTCCTTCTAGTGATGCTGTATGAATACATCTTTTCCCCCTCCTTGGGGATAAAAAAATCCTGCAATGGAGACTCCATGGTTATCGGAAAGAGCATTGGTTTTAGGGAAGAGCATTGGTTTTAGGAGTCATATTCATGAATTCTCATTATGCTTTTACTACTAATGAATCCTGTGACTTTGGGTCTTTATATTCTATATCTATTCTACATTTTTGGACTTCTCTGTTGATCTATAATATGAAGGGATGAGGCCAGGTAATCTCTAAAGTTTCTTTTACCTCTCATGATTTATGATTCTACATTTGATTAGCATTCTTCCTGTCATCACTTTAATCTCATCATTCTTGCATTTCTATATTAAGATAATTTAAGATTCCTTAGTAAATGCAACCACATAGAAAAATCTATTTCAGGACTCCTTAATTATTAATATTAATCTAGGCATAAAATATATATCTATACTCTGACCAAAGATGCCTACAAAGATTTTTAGCAAAATGTCCTATCAAGATGGAATTCCCTACATTTAATGAGACTCTTGTTTTTGAAGGCTGCTATATTTGTCCTCTGAAGTTCCAAAACATTATGAGATTCATGATTATTCAGAGGAGATCATAACAGTTAAATTGATGAAACATGCCCATTGTCTAGATTTTAACAGCAACTTAATGGCTGGCCATTCCACTGTATTCGTACTTCCTTCATCTGATACAAGAACACTATGATGAACAATGAAGCGTCTGTAGAAGTGAATGATTTGGAGATAATCATATGACAGTGTACAGAGTGATGAACCTGGAATTAGGAAGATCTGAAATTAAATTTACTTTTTGACACTTACTAGCTATGTGATCTTGTAACATTCAAACTCTGCTCTCTCATTTTTCTCATCTGTGTAATGGGAGTATAATAAAACCTACCTTACAGAGGTGGGGGGATAAAACAAAATATTTGTAAAGCACTTTACAAATTAGAATACCACTATATACTCAAAATACTAGATAAGTATGTATATACATATATATATGTATATATATGTGTGTGTGTATATATATATATGCATATTACCATATATGTGTATATTATTGCACATATGGATGTTATTGCTATTATTATTAAGATAGAAGACTAGAGTTTATTTAAAGAACTCTAAGTATTTTCAACAAATCCAAGCTGCTACTCAACATAAAAATCCATCTTTTCAAAACAAGTGATCTGCTAATAATGCTGTATGATTGAGAAAGTTTAAATATCAACAATTTCCAAAGAAACACAATTATATCATTCTTCAGAAGAATTTGGAACTATGCTATAAAACTGTTTATATCCTTTGACCCAGCAGCGCTATTACTGGGTCTGTATCCCAAGGAAATCATAAAGGAGGGAAAAGGACCCCAATGTACAAAAATGTTTGCAGCAACTCTTTTTGTGGTATCAAAGAATTGGAAAATGAGCACATGACCATCAACTGGAGAATGGCTGAACAAGTTGTGGTATATGAAGGTAATGGAATATTATTGTTTTATTTTTTAAAATGCTGATTTTAGAAAGGCCTGGAAAGATTTCCATGAACTGATGCTGAGCAAACAAGCAGAATCAGGAATACATTTTACACAGTAACATCAAGAATGTGTGATGATCAACTATAAAAGATTTGGTTCTTCTTAGTGGTTCAGTAATCCAAGGCAATTCCAATAAACTTTGGACAGGAAATGTCATCTGCAGCCAGAAAGAGAACTATGGACATTGAATGCAAATCAACACATACTTTATATACTTCTTTTTTTCTGTTTTTTTCCTCCTCCCATGGTTTTTCCCTTTTGTTCTGATTTTTCTTTCCCAATATGATTCATAAAGAAATGTGCATTTTAAAAATTAAACTTAAATTTAAAAAAAAGAAATACAATTGTAGGTGATCCAAAGAAAAGAAGAGAGAACTCTGTTGTTTATATGGCCTTCTTAGTAACAATGACCTACATCTAAGAAATTATTGCATAAATTTTACCATCTAAATGATGATCAGAAAAGAAAGACCATTTATATAATAAGAAGAATGGATAAAAGATGGGCAGTCAGGGTTTAGACTGGCATCCATGAAATTTGAAATAGCCTGAGGAAATTGCAATATGATAAGAGAGAGATTCTTAGTGGTATAGATGAGTTGTAATCTTCCCTGAAGGACTAAAAGGGTGTTGATTCCTTGAGCCACTGAGGGAGTCAGCACCATGGAGATTGCTGAGTGGTGGGAATAATGGATAGAGCACTAGACCAGGAATCAGAAACTAAACTGAGCTTTTACTGCCTCATACACTTGCTATGTGACTCTGGGGAAATCATTAATCTCTCTATTCTTCAGTTTCTTCTTCTGCAAAATGGGGATAATAAATACCTTTCAGGATGATTGTGAGGACCAAATGAGATAATAATTGTAAAGTATTTAGTACAGCATCATAATAGCTTGTTAGCTATTATGGTTTTCAAAACTCAGAAGCACCAGCAGCAAAAAAAAAAAAAGAAAAAAAAAAGGTTTTCAGTTGGAAAAGTCAGTTGAGACCATCTAGTCTAAATTCTCATACATCTTAAAGATCAGAAAGCCAATACAGAGAGATTAAGTGACTTGGGTCAAAATTAAACTGGTAAAGTTTCAAAATGAAACTTTATATTCATGTGCTTTGTCAATATGGGCAAATTTTTTAAAATGGAATGTCATAGGATCAAGAGCTAGAAAGCATCTTAATTCATTACCTTCATATAGTTGAGGTGTGAGAAATAAGGGCTGAGAGAACCCCAGGCCAGTGTCACAGGTTCTTGTGACAGAATTTGAAGTCCAGAATGCAGGTGAGATTTGTGGCAACTTCCCAGAGGGCTACTTCCAAAGGAATTTTAGCAAAGCTCGGTTTTTAGGAAAGATGGGTTTACACTGAGAAGAAACAACTTCTCAGTGGGCCAAATCCTAGCAGGATTTTTAGCAAAAGCATTTTTTTGTTTTTTGTTTTTTCTTTAAGCAAAGATGGGTACACAGAGAAACAACTCAGTGGGCTTTCCTGATTAGGAATTAGCAAAGATTTGGGGTTTAGCCTTTGATTATATTGGGTTTTTATGGCCTGTGGCTAGGGAGACATCTCTAGATGAATTTGAGAGATTAATTTTCAATTCAATAAAGAGTGGTGATTGTTTCCCAGACCAAAGTGATTATCAGATCATTTGGGAGCTGGAGATTCTTATGGGAGCTAGTTAGCTTTCCCAAGTTATATTTAGGTGGGTGGGGATCATTTTTAGCAATTTCCCCAGGCCAGATGGTCCATCCTCCACACAGATCAGGGAGACACAGAATCCTTGTTACATCAATATTATGTATGCAAAACTCTGAATCAAAGACTTGTCCGATGGTACAGGCAGAAAAAAAAAAAAAAGAGGAAAGAAAAAAGAAAGAGAAAAAAAAGGAGAGAAAAAGAAAAACAGGAAGGGACAGAGACAGAGAGAGGAGGAGAGACAGAGAGACAAGAGACAGAGACAGATGTGTGGAAAAGGTGAAGAACTTACAGATCAAGCACATATTGATCAATAACTGTTAAATTAGGTTAAGCCTGGAGGCCTTAGTTTCCGCTTCTTCAGAGCCACATGATTTTAGATAAGGCCTGGATTACATTCCATTGTCCAAAGAAGGAATTAAAAGTATATGTGGCCAGAGAAGCTATACCATCACCTTACCTACTGCATTTCACTGACCAAATAGGGTATGTATGTCACCAATCATAACATATAGAGGATGTGATTGGGGGGTTCTTTGTCAGAAATGTGTAAAAACTGTGAGCACTCTCAAGGGAGTGGCCCTCCTGCTGTGAGCATCTTTATTGTCCTTTCTGCTCACAGAATGGGATGGTCCTCTTCTCGAGATTCTAATAAAATTTCTGCACTTTTACTTGGAGCAACTCCTGAGTAGTCAATTTGAGGTGTCTTTGTCCTGAACACAGAGATGAGATAGAGGCAGAAGCAAGACAGACAGACAGGATAGAAAGGCAAAGACAGAGACACATAGAAAAGCAGGGGGAGAGGGGAGAGAAAGAGAAAGAGAGAGACAGAGGCAGAGACAGAAAGAAAATTCCTATTAAGTGCTATGGGTCAAGTACTGTGTGTAATAGAACTGTTATTATAACTAAACTCTAAATTCAAAGTTTTATTCTCTTACGGTTTATTGAACAAAAGCTAGAAAGGACTTCAGAAGCTATACAGTCAAAAAACTCTTCATTTTACAGATGGGAAAACTGATCTCCAGAGTTTTTCCCAAGCTTTCAAAGTAATGTATGTACGCCAAGGATCTCAAATTCTAGAACCAATGCTCCTTGTACCATTTTGTACTGGAAAATTAATAAACAAACAAAAGCAAATAAGAGTTGAGATTGAATAATTATCTAGAAATTCAAAAAACAACTTGTTATCTTTGGAAATCCATTTTACCCGTCTGGTACTTGATGTACCATCATATTGACAAATTTAACAATTATGCTATTTTTGCCCTAACAAAAATTCATTATATTGGAGTTCACTAATTAGGAATGGTACGTAATGGTTTAGGGAGTGACTGAAATTCACCTTTATATTAGCTAAAAAAATTTTTTTAAATGGTTTTGGTGAGTTTTGCTAATAATGAGAACAATATTAGCAATAATTGAAGGAGAATGTTTACCTACTTGCAAGAACAAAATGTTTTCAAGCTCTTAAGAAGCTTTATTTGCATAAGAATAGGACAAAAGTCCCTATGGCTAAAATTTAGTTATCCTAATTATAAAGTATTCTCTTCTATTAAGCAGGACCTCTTATAGGAAGCATTGGTTGTCTGGTTACTGTAAAAAAGTAATAAAAACGATCAACTTCTTTAAACATAATCAACATTTTAGACTTTTCTTATTCTTCTAGGCCTCCTTCTCAGAGACTTATTTTAGTTTTGTTTGATTTTGATTTCTGGTCCAAAAAATTGATTTGGACCAAAATTTTGGTCATGATTTCAGCAATTCCATTAAGGAGGTCAGGAGCTCAAAGTTACAGTTTGAAAACTACCCCGGCTAAAATGAAGTAGATGAGCATTTAATTATTTTAGAGAGTTGCTTGGGGGCCCTTATAAATTCAGTGACTTACCTATACATAGCTTTTCAGTCAATCAGTTTAATCAGATTTTATTAAGTGTCTACTATGTGTCTGGTGCTTTGCTAAACTCTAGGAATAAAAAATTTAGAGACTACATTTTGTGTGGAACAAGACCGCCAGCTCAAATAAATCAAATAAATTAAGATTTCTCAAGGCAAAAGCATAACCTTTCAAGAAAGGGCGTATCCCTCCCCACAAGCAGTTAGACAAGGAGAGGCAAGGCCCAATTAACAGACAAGAATTTATATAGGGGCCTGGGCTAACACTACTTATAGAACTGGATCTTTGTCCTGATTAGCCAGTTCAAATGACCTCACATTCTAAGTCATAAATGAGGAAAAACTTTTAACCAGCCTCATCTTTAGGATGACTAAATTATCTTATTTGGGAATTTCAATGCTAAGGTGGCCCCAACTTAGTCTCCCAAAGAAAAGAGCTGTATGGTGATTTCTGGAGAAAGAAACCTGGCCCTGGGGCACAGCCGACCTTCACTCAGTCTTTAGAATATTTCTACATTTTGTGAGACAGCTTTCACAGTTCACTTCATTCAATTTGAACCTAGGTTTTCCTAATTCAAAGCATATAGCTGAACCTAAGCTGATGAAATCATCAAAGGAGAAAGGATGGGGAAAAAAAGCATGTAGGAGACAGACTGACAGAGACAGCGAAAGAGAGAGACAGAGAGAGGGAGGGAGAGAGAGATACAGGGTGGGGAGAGGGAAAAGGAGAAGGAGAGGGAGGGGCAGACAGAAAAGAGAAGGAGACACAGAAGAGAGAGAGTGTGTATGTTATGTGGCACAGTTAGTGGACAGGATTTGATTAAAGAACCAATAAAGGTGACAGAAATATTGCTCAGGCAAGTAGTCAGAGAACCAGAAGAGAGCATTATTATAAAATCCTAGGACAGTTTCCAAAGAGAAAAGGCACTCAATATATCCAATGTTGTGAAGAGTCCATCAGAGAAGTCAAGAATCCAATGTTGTGAAGAGTCCATCAGAGAAGTCAAGAAGCATAAGGAATTGAAAAAAAAAATCATTAGATTTTGTAAAAATTAAATAAATGTTTAAATAGATATCATTGATATCTGTAAAGAGCAAAGACTAGAAACCAGGATACAATTGATTATCTCTGTGCTACTAATTCTACCTATCCCTACCCCCAAACTCTCTTTTGACTTCTAATCTCTTAAATCCAACTTCCTGGAATTGGATTTCCTTTTTTTTTTTTTTTTTTTAATAATTTCTTATTGATAGAACGCATGCCAGGGTAATTTTTTACAGCATTATCCCTTGCATTCATTTCTGTTCCGATTTTTCCCCTCCCTCCCTCCACCCCTTCCCCCAGATGGCAAGAGTCCTTTGCATGTTGAATGGGTTGCAGTATATCCTAGATACAATATATGTGTGCAGAATCGAACAGTTTTCTTGTTGCACAGGGAGAATTGAATTCAGAAGGTATAAATAACCCGGGAGGAAAAACATAAATGCAAGCAGTTTATATTCATTTCCAGTGTTCTTTCTCTGGGTGTAGCTGCTTCTGTCCATCTTTGATCAATTAAGGCTCTCTTTATCAAAGAGGTCCACTTCCATCAGAATACATCCTCAAACAGTATCATTGTTGAGGTATATAATGATCTCCTGGTTCTGCTCATTTCACTCAGCATCAGTTCATGTAAGTCTCGCCAGTCCTCTCTGCTGGTCGTTCCTTACAGAACAATAATATGGAATTGGATTTCCAATAGATATCTTAAACAACATAAGTCCAACAGAAGTCAGTATCTTTCCCCTCTGACCCCAACCTTCCTTATTATTAATATAGAGGCAATACCATCTCCCCAGTTTTTTCTATCTTCTCTATTGCTATAGAGGGCAGTACTATCCAACTGCCCAATCCCTCAGGCTCCCAACCCAGGAGTTATTTTAGGGTTCTCACTCTCTTACCCCCCAAAAAAATCTCATCTCTTTCCAAGGATTGTCAATTTCACCTTTCCCAACTCTCTTAAATACTCCCCTTTCTCCCACCACTTTGATGACCTTGTCACTTCATATCATTATTTTTGCATCATTGCAATTGCCTGCTGGGGAGTCTGCCTGACCCAAGTCCATCTTTACTCCAGTACATCTTCCATTCAATTACTAAAATGATTTTCATAAAGCACAGGAATGATCATTTCATCCTCTCTACTTCTCTCTACTTAATAACCTGCTCCCTATTGTGACTCCCTATTACCTTCAGGATCAAATAAGAAATGCTTTGTTTGATGCAAAGCCTTTCATAGTCTCACTCCCTTCTACCTTTCCAGTCTTTCTACACTTCACTCCCCATCATGCACTCTTCTGTCTGGTGACATTGGCTTCCTGACTCTTCCATAAACAAGGATTCCCTGGCTCTTCCATATCCCTGTAATGTTCTTCCTCTTTTCCATCTACTGATCTCCCAGGATTCTTTAAGTCTCAATTAAAATCCTACCTTCTACAGGAAGTCTTCCCCTAGTCCTTAATTCTAATGCCTTCTCTCTGGAAATTATTTCCTATCTATCCTGTCTATAGCTTGCTTTTTATACATGTGTGCATATTATAGCTCTCATTAGATTGTAATATTCTTGAAGAGTTTTACTATCTTTTTCCTCCTTTTGTATCTCTAGCTCTTAGCCCAGTGTCTTGAATATAGTAAACATTTCATGACTGGTTATTAAATGAATGATTGAGTGTAAGAGAAAAATATAGAGGAAGTTTTTTTTTTTTTAAAGAAGTTTAACCAAGAAGAAGAGAGATGTGGGATGATAGCTAGGGGCAGAGTGGGTTAAATGACTTGCTTAATAGCATTCAGGGATTTGGGGTAACTTTAAAAATGATTCTTTACCTCTTGGGTCACACACAGCCTCTGCCAAGTCATGTTTGTTTCTCTGCAGGTATGCCCTATCTTAGGTGGTTTCTCTGGGATGTACTGTGTGCATCCAATTATTTGTTTTTCTCTGGATATAGGCAACCTAAAACTACACAGTCTTGGTTGTGTTTCTAGGGGGAAAAAGAAGCGAAAACAAACAAATCATGAAGCCATTGAGTGTATTGAACTAGTTTAGTCTAGTTTGAAGGGAATGTTTGTGGAGTTCCCTGGTGTAGAAAATGATCTGTCAGTGCCCAGATTAGCCTGTTGGTTTATAAATCCCAGATAGACTCCCCCGACCACACATGAAAAGCATCCACATCAATCACACTAACATGGAAATATAAGCCGTTAAAAATACATCATTAAAATAATAACTAAACCTATGTATAAATTGGCAGTGGCAGAAACTTACAGTCTATACGTCTTTGGAAAGATGTTCAGTATGTTGGTTTGCAGATGTTTACCTTATTTAAATATGGTTGAGTTATTCTATCACTATAAGCTATCAGAGGTGTTGGAAACAATCCCAAGCATATGCTGTGAATTAAATTCTACTTTCTATTGAAATATGTTACAGAATGTTCTAGGCTGACAAAAGGACAGCTGTGGCCTTCCACTCTGTCATACCTCATCTGTGCTCAAACTATTTATACTTGCCTTTCTTAAAATCAATTTTTGTGGGATATGATGGAGCTGTTAAACCTGCACTGTAAGCTGCACTAAATTAACATCTACTTAGAAATATTTAAAACTGAAACTGGGATAGGGAGGGGGGGAAGGAAAAGTTCAATTGCCTTGTTCTACTGTCCAGAGTTGAATGGCTTATCCATTCATGGAAAAACCATTGCATGACATGAATAGGGGATAAGAGTATGAAAAATGATCATATTTTATGTTAGCCATAATCTATCTGAGTTCAGCAAGGTGGTGCAGTGGATAGAAAATTGAGTTTGGAATCAGGAAAACTCCTCTTCCTGAATTCAAATCTGGCCTCAGATACTTCCTAGCTGGTGACCCTGAGCAAGTTACTTAATTCAGTTTGCCTCAGTTTCCTCATCTGTAAAATGAGCTGAAAAAGGAAATGGCAAACCACACCAAGAAAATCCTGAAATGGAGTTATGAAGTGTTGGAAATGACAGAAAAACAACCAGTTTATAACAAGCAACAATAATGATCTATCAAGTTAAGTTTTATCTATCAGATTTGTGCTCTTTGTAGTTCCCCATAACGTTCACTATAATAATATGGATCTTACCTGCCTAATTTAATATCAGACTTGAAATCAAATATTTAAGTTCTTACCATGTTACAAACATGATTTTACAGAAGTAGTCTCATTTCTCTCAAGCTCTTGCTTTTGACTAAGTATGTGCATTTCCTAGTATCCATTAGTTCATGTCTTGAGGGCAGGGAGGCAGCTCACCTAGAAGATGGGTGTAGAGCTGGCATCCAAACTCTAACTTTTTGTTATAGTTTTTCTTTCTCTAACTGGAAGCATAATCACAAGGAATTTATAAGTTTGATAACTGCCCTCTGAAGACAAAATTAATATGAACCTAAGTCTTTCAGTATTCCCTATTAGACTATAAGTCTAATTTGGTTATTTTGTCTTCAGGGATCTGATTCATTAAGAACAGTGGGTCTCTTAGACTCTGGTGAGACACCTAGTGTTATACTTGTTAATACCAAATTGAATTAAATTAATTTCAATTGAATTTTCTGTACTTCATTTCAAATTATTTCTTTCTTCTTCTGTACAGTCCCAATGTGAGACTAGTATTCAATTTCAATTATTAAAGGGCTGATACAAAGAAAAGACAGGACTATACATTTATTCTATATTGATCAAATATTCACTATGTCCCACCCACTGTACTGTAATAGTTTCCCCTTTCTCAGAATTATAGAAATCATGTTATATGCTATATTGAGAGATATACTATGAATCAAGCAAGCATTTAATAAATGTTTGTTACACTGATTCAAAATTGAGAGAAGAAATCTTATTGGCTATCTGATCCCAAACATTGAGAATTTAGCTCTGAGATTAAAGTAACTTGTCCCAGGTTATATAAACAATAAATAGCAATTGTTTGAGATTTTGTTTGTTGGTTGATTAGTTTTTGTGTATGGTGTTTTTTTTTCAATTTGGACAATTGATGTAGTAGCATTTCAGTAGAGGCAGACATCATGGAATAGAGATGTATTATGCATCAAACACTGACTCATAAATTGAAATTTAGAAGAAATCTTAGTGGATATATGGTCTCAAACCCCTCACCATATAGATAAAAATATGAAAAAAAAGTATCATGTAATTGTTAGTTGCTAGAAATTTAGCTTAATGACATTAAAGTAGTTTGTCCTAGGTTACATAGGTAGTTAAGTGGCAAAATCAGAATTTGAATCCAAGAACTGACTCTCAATTCAGCACTCTTGCTTGAAAAGTCTTGGAAAACCTTGCTAGAAGCTATTAAATAGAACATGGAAATTATCAATAAAAAGGCAGCAATAACAAAAAGATATCTAAGTAGCACATTGGTTAGAGGACTAGATAACATTTGGACCATTTGGACAAGACATTTAACATCTCTCAGTCACAGATTTTGTTGTTGTTGTTATTGTTTTTTAATCTGTAAAATGGTGATTATAATAGCACCTATATCATAGACTTGAAGTGAAAACCAAAAGAGATAAAATAAGTAAGAAAATTTAAAACCTCAAAGCACTATATTAGGATTATGATTAATTATTCCTGTTAAATTATTCCAGGATTAAGGTTTTAATGATAAAAGTCTTATAGATCTGCTTCTTAAAACCATAGAGATTTATGTGTATTTTTCATAGGGAATTTGATAGCTTGATGGCTTTTTTTTTAGAATGTGAAGAGTTGGGAGTTTGATATAGGAACAGGAAAATCACATTTTTTTCCTTTAGTGCCAAAAACCAATATCCTAGACTCCAGTATAACATAAGCCATTATTTCTGGGCAATTTTTTTTCAAGTGACAACTGAATAAATTACCTAAAGGCAGAAATAATGTAAAACTTGGTCCAAAATTTTACTTAGCTGTAAAAAAAAAAATCCAGTGAACATTCATCTTAATCTAGGCTAACGAATATACAACGAATTAAATTTAATCCAAGTTTCAAGGTTTTCATAAGAGACTATTTCATAAATGGTACAAAATAAATATCAAGGGGATGGTAATTTATTGTCTATTATTGAGTTCTACTTCCTGAACATATTATTTAATCAGGGTTCTTTTTTTTCTTTTTAATATATATTTTATTTTCCCTCCAATTATATGTTACAACAATTTTTAAGTTGTTTTTTTTTTTTTTAAAAGACGAGTTCCAGAATCTATCCTTCTATCCCTCTCTTTTCTTTTCCCTGAGATGGTAAGCAATTATATATAGACTATATATATGCAATCATAAAATATTTCCATATTAGTCATTTTAAATCAAAACTCTTATTTAAGGAAGACATTAAAACTGTATTGCAGTATTTAAAGTTTGTATAATTTATGCTTCATATGCTGTTTTCTATATTATATAAGGATTCTCTGAGAAACTACCTGAATAATCTGTCATCTGGGGTTAGACCTGGGTAAGGTGCTGCAATTGGGCAAGCTATGAAAAGCATTTGATGTCATCAATCTCATTATATTGGGTACTTAATTTCACCCACATAAATCCCTTTGTCTTGGGTTTGAACTATGGAAAGAGCACTGAATTGGGAATGAGGGAATCTTAGTTCAAATTCTGTCTGTGTGACTCTGGGAAGTCATTTAATTTTGAGCTGTAGGTTAGATCTGTAAAATGAGCAAGTTAAAATAAGTAATCTACACTTTTCAGAGTAGCTTGAAATTAATTGATCTGATCTCATCTTCCCATTTATTATATTATTACTATTATAACCATTATTCTTATTATTAATTAGCAATTATATAGCATTTTAAGATTTGAAAAGCACTTTATAAATACTATTTCATTTGATCCTCACAACAATCCTAGGAGGTAAGTAATATAATTATTTTCATTTTACATATGACAAAACTGAGGCTGAGCAGAGTTAAAAGATTTGTCCAGAATCACACAGTCAAGAAGCATTTGAGCCTGGACGTGAATTCCAGTCTTCTGGATTGTACATCCAGTGCTCTGTCCACTGCACTGAGTAATGTAATTATATATTTTGCCGTAAGGAAAAGATAATTTAAGTCCTTTATAAAGTTATGACAATAATAACAATCATGGCTGACATTTATATAGAATATTTCAAAAGTTCAAAAACTCTTAATATATATTCTCTTATTTATTCGTAGAACCCCTAGTAGTATCATTTTTCAATTGACAAAACTGAGGCTCCCAGAAGGTATGACCTGCTCAGAATTATGCAGCTAAAAAGTATTAAAAGCCAGGAGTTTTGTCACTCTTTATCCGACATGCTATTCTGCTGTTCAGGAAAAACATAAATTGTATTAATCTTTTCTAGAAAAAAAATAATTCATCTTTTAGAAAAAAAGGAAGAAGCCCCCAAACCTCTCTTGAAACCTTGAAGTTTACAATTTGCACCCCCTCAGTTCTCCTTTTTAGCTCTCTAGGGAGAAGACAAGGAAATCAATTGTTTTTCTTTCTTTCCAGGAGGGAAGATATATTCCTAATGATTCACTCACATGAATCCTTTTGTGCTCATGTAAAAAAGGGGGATAGATATATTGTTTCCCCATTTGGTTTTCACTAAGAGCACAGTGCAAAACTGCCTTAAGTTCCATAATTTTTACATGAAAACCTCTTCATATGTGGGTTCATGTTCCCAAAGGCTTAAGTGCATTCTGCCACCATCTTTTTTATCCCTATGTTACATGAAATCATGGCCCCTCTCTTTTCAAAAGTTAACTCTCTAACTACATACACATCCCATTTTTGTTTTTTGTTGTTTTTGTTTTATTGTTGGGTTGTTTCTTCTTGTTGTTTTCCCCCTATACTACTCCTCTATCATTTCCACTCTCACTTGTTTTATTTTTCTTTTCTCTTGTTGTAGTAAGTTTATTTCTAATACACATTGCTTTATGAATCATGTTGGGAGAGAAAAATCAGAGCAAAAGGGAAAAAGCCATGGGAGAGATTAAAAAAAGAGAGAGAGAAAAAAATAAGTGAACAAGTATGTGTTGATTTACATTCAGTCTCCTTACATCTTTTTCTGATTACAGATGGCATTTTGTGTCCAAAGTCTATTAAGATTGCTTTGGATCGCTGAAGTACTGAGAAGAACCAAGTCTTTTATAGTTGATCATCACATATTCTTGCTGTTACTATGTACAATATATTTCTGCTTCTACTTGTTTTGCTCAACATCAGTTCATATAAATCTTCCCAGGCCTTTCTATAATCAGTTTGTTCATTATTTTTTTATAGGACAATAATATGCTATAACCTTCATGTACCACAGCTTCTTCAGATAATTTCTTCTTTCTCCTCCTACTTCTTTATAGGATTGGTTGAATTTTATACCCATCTGGATGATTAAGTTATTTCCTCCTTAGAGCCAGAACTGATGACATCAAGCTTCAGACAGTGCTCATTCCCCTCCCTTCTTTCCCTTGATTATAATGTGTCATTTATGCCTCTTGGTGTGAACTAATAGCCGTTGTAGCTTCCCTTTTCCTTTTTCCAGTACAAACTGTTTTCCACTCCATAATGTCTTTTTCTTTCTCATCACATCAGAGTCCATTCACAACCATACTCTCAGTCATGTAATGTTCCCCTCTATTTACCCAGTGACAGAAAAACAGTAAAGTAAACACTTTAACCTTTAAATATATATTTTTCCCACTGTTTATGTTTTTTATGGTTCTCTTGTATCCTGTGTTTGTAGATTATATTTTCTATTTAGTTCTGTTTTTTTTTTCAAAAGAAATGATTGAAAGTCTCTTACTTCACTGAAGCTCCATCTCCTCCCCTGAAAGGATACTGAATCTCACTGGTTAATTCTTGGTTGTGACCCCAGGTCCTTTGCCTTCCAAAATATGGCATTCCAGGCCCTTCAATCCTTTATTTTAGAAGCTGCCAGGTCCTGGGTAATCCTGACTGTGGCTCCTTGACATTTGAATTATTTTTATTTGGCATCTTGCAGTATTTTTTCCTTGAGATTGTAGTTATGGAGTTTTGCAAAAATGTTTTGAGGGAAATTGGGAGAACTTTCTCTTTCTCATTTGTTTTCCAGTCTCCTTTCCCTACTGCCTACAAACATGATCATGTCTCCTCCATACTCAAAAAACTTGCATTTGATCGTCATCCCTGATATCATTCATTCCATATCTCTCTTGCATTTTGACAATAAGTTTGATATAAATGATTTTACTTCTCTTTCTTCTCAATCTCTATTTCATTCTCTACCATTTGACTTTTGTCCTCATCATTTAACTGAACATTATCTATGCAAAGCTACTTATGATCTTTTAACTAACAAATCTAATGGCTTTTTCTCAGTCCTCATCCTTCTTGACTTCTAATGTTGTTGAGCAACCTTGACACTTTCTTCTTTTTTAGGTTTTTGAGAGAGTCTGATGCTTCTCCTACCCTTCTGACAGCTATTTCTTGATCTTTTTTTAATTGAATCTTCATCAGTTATACCCCTGAACTCTAATTATGCAACAGTACTGTGTTTTTTTCTCCTTCTTTTTTCTCTTTCTATGCTATTTCACTTAGTGATCTTGTCATGACCTATGGAGTCAGTTCTCAAATCTACTTATCCCATCCAAATCTTCTGTTGACCTCCAGGTTCTCATTTTCAGCTGTCTAATAAATATCTTGAACTAAATGTCTTGGAATCATCTAAAATTCAACATATCCAGAATCAAATTTAATAATATATTAATATAATACCATTCCCCTTCCAAACTTCCTTATTGAGGGCATCATCATTCTTCTAGTCACCCTGCCCTCTCTACCCCCTCTCCTTTTCTGGTCTTTTTTTTTATCTTATCCATTCTAAAGTACTTTTCAATTCAGTGATACTGACCTTCTTGTCTTTCCTCAAACAGGACACTATACCCTCTCCTTCTCTTGGCATTTTTACTGTTGGCTGTCTCCCATGTATGGACATACTCTTTCTTCTCATTTCTACCTCCTAGCCTCCCTGATTTCCTTCAGGTCCTAGCCAAAATCCCACCTTCTACAGGAAGCTTTTGCCAATGCCTCTTAATTCTAGTACCATTCTTCTGTTGATTATTTCCATTTTATCTTTGTTTATATGTCATATTTCAAGTTTTCTCCCCCCTAGATTGTGAATTCCTCAAAATCAGGGACTATCTTAAACCTTCCTGTGTATCCCTTCCACTTGGCACAGTGCTCAACAAATAGTAGGAGCTCAATAAATATTTATTGACTGACTGATGGGCCAAGATAAAGTTACTAGCAAACAACCATCCATATTTTCTCCTTATTTCCCCAAATCTTACCTGGGTCCTTCTTTTCTCTGATAGCTATTCCAATAAATAAATAACTCTTAACTTTAAAAATTTCTCTCCAGTGCTTTACTTTCTTTAGGACATTCAGATTCAAAAGGTCCATTTCCTCCCTTTTCTAACTGGTCTCCAGTGACCAGTCAGTCACTAGGTCCTACTATTTATCCATTTTGTCATGCCTTCCTAACCAATCATCTTATTCATAGCCAAATACTCTATTATAGAATGAATATTACTTAACTAGGTAATACAAAGGCATTATTTGATCTGGTGAAAAGAATGCTAAAGCTGGAGTCATGGGAGAGGAATTTAAGTACTGAGTTTCTCACTTACTACCTCTGTGACTTTCTCCAGTTACTTTCCCAGATTTTAGTTTCCTTATTTATCAATTGCAAGAGGAAGAGAAGTTGATTATACCAGATAAGATGCCTTATAGATCTGAACTACAATCCTACTGCTAGGTTAGGGTGTTGACCCTCCATTATTATGCACACATATTTTCCTGTTAATTTCCAGTTTTGCACTTGGGTTCAAAAAAATCAATATAACAACAATAAGAATAATAACAGTTCTAAGAGTTAATCTTCAAATAGCATTTTAAGATTTGCATAATACTTTAAATTTGGTCCTCACAACAGCATGACGTAGGTGCTGCCATGAGGCAGAAAAACACTACAGAACTGGTCCAGGATCTCATAGCTAGTAAATATCAAGAGCCTCAGTTGGACTCATTTCTTCTTATGCCAGGTTCAGCACTCTATCTTAACTTTTCTGTCGTTTTTTCAGTCATGTCTGAATCCCCATGACCTCCATTTGGGATTTTCTTTGTAAAGTAGCTCGAGTGTTTCCATTTCCTTCTCTAGCTCATTTTACAGTTTGAGAAATGAGACAAACTGGGGGAAAATGACTTGCCAGGTGGTAACTATCTTAAGCCAGATTTAACCTCAAGAAGAGAAATCTTACTGACTCCAGACCCAGTAAAATATTCACTGCAACACCCAGCTGCTCTAACACTATATTCACTGCTTAGTACTCAGATATAAGGAGTGAAACGTCTAGTTAGAAAACAATATTTTTGGTGGAAAAAAAATTTACATACTACATCAATATGAGTTAAGAGAGTACTATAACTCCTGAAATAAGTGACTGAGACTTTAAACTTCATTAAGAGAGGCAAAGTATCCAGGATTGTAGATGAATCATTGCTCTGCACCATTCAGATAATTTGTAAAATGTTATGTTCATTTCTGGGAGCCACATTTCAGAAGAACATTGGAAAGCAAATGGAGGATGGTTACCAATATGGTGAAATCATGGTCAGGTATAATACAGAGTTTAGCCAGAAAAAATGTACAGAACATGATATCTATATCAAAGCATCTGTATCTAGGTGGCAGCGAGGTGACCTCATGGATAGAGTGCTAGACTGAGAATTAAGAAGACCTGGGTTTAAATATTGTTTTAGAAAGTTTCTAGTTATGTGGTGCTGGGCAAATAAATCCTTTTTTTTTCAGTATGTTTCATCTGTAAAAAAGAGTAAAATAATTTCAAAAGGTTGTTATGAGAATAAAATAACACGAATTAAATGTTTTGTATACCTTAAAGTATTGTAGAAATGTTTGTATTATTATTATTATTAATTATAAATTAAAGATTTTTCATGGACGAGAGATTAGATTTTATTCATTGGTCCTTAAAGGACAGAATTAAAAGCAGTGTCAGATTGAGGTTTGGTTTTTAAAAAATCCCAACAGTTAGCCATATACAAAAGTAGAAAAGATTGCTAAAGAAAAAAGTGGGTTCCTTTCACGCTAAAAATCTTTAAGCAAACATTTAATTTCTTCTGTGTGCATCTCTGTGTCTCTCATTCTTTGTCTTTGTCTTTCTGTGTATGTCTCTTGTTGTCTGTCTGTCTCTCTCTCTCTCTCTCTCTCTCTCTCTCTCTCTCTCTCTCTCTCTCTCCCTCTCTCTTTGTGTGTGTGTGTCTGTCTGTCTGTCTCTCTCCATCAATCCATTCATCAAATATCTATATGAGATATTATTTTACTGAATCCACTAATATGGAGTATTCAGATAACAATGCAGAAGTTTAAGAAGTCTAGACTTAAATAAAGTATCAAGAAGGTTTCTTTTCATGACACAGAAACTTGCTGATCAAAATTCTTTCCTTTCATCTTCCTAAAGCATTGTCTCTTACCTTCTACAAATACTCCATTGCATTTGATATATTGTTGATATATCAAAGACTGCTGCCATATGCTTCATTCACACTATAGTGAAAATGGTTGATAGTGATCCTTTTTCAAGAAAACTACAAGCAAATGTGTCACATGTTTTGTAAAGAGGATTTTTGGTCAGGCAGGTTTAAGATGATGAATGAAGTCTCTTCTAAATGTGAATATCTATGATTATATGACTTCACCTTCTTTAACTTGGTAGCTGTATCAATCAATCCATCAATAAGCACTTCTATTATACCTGGCACATGTCAGATCATGTGCTGAATTGTATGGTGGTTTGTTTTTTTTTTGCCCACATTTCCTGTACCAGGATTATCAACATCCTTGAGATTAGAGGGTATGCTTCTTTGCAGTCCCCTACAATGGATTGTCTATAACAGACTATCAATAAATATTTGTGGTTTGTCTTGTTGAAAAAAAGCAAGAGAAAAATCTAAATAACAAGTAACCTTAAAATAACTCCATTACTATTGTCCTCTCTTAAAAAACTGTTGTCTTTGGATACTGCTCTAAGTGTTTGGGATGCTATGCAAAAAGAGCTGCCCATTTTCTGCTAACAAAAGACATGAGGCATGGAAAAGTATTTTTTAAAAAAACTTAAAATATGCAACAGAAAGTTCTTTCTTAGATATCTTGGACTGTGGGGGAGAGGCTTTGCTTTTCCATCAAAGCCTCAGTGGCATTCACTTCTTCAGTTTGTGAATTAACTTTATATTCAACACTTTGTCATGTACATTAGGTGTTATAGTGCATGAAATGAATACATAGCCACATACCAGTAGTTGCAGTTCCAAGCTGTGATCAGCAATACAGCCTCTAGCCAGCTAACGGGTTTTTCCTATAAAATATGTTCTGCATGACCACTTCATGAGTCAGTCAGCAGCAGTGGAATTTATGAACTGGTTGCAGCTGTCAGCACCATCAAGGGGCTGGTAGGAAAAGATGGGGCTTTTTGTGTCATCCTTTCCCTTCATCACTTGTTTTTTAATGGGGACTAATGACAGAGCAATTTACATGGAAAAGTCAACAAACAAGTGACATGTTTGATCCTCATAACTTCTTGTATTTTTAGGGCACTTTGGACTCCTGACAAACTGAGAATGATTCATAATAATTTTGTATTGTTGCTAACATATCTAGGTAGTTTGGTGCTGTTCATCCTTATTTTATTATAATAATATCAGTATTGAATCATCATAATTATATGCTATATAATATGTCACAATTTATATAATTATATATTATATGTAATGTATTATATGCAATGAACTGGTTGTTTATAATAACATAATTTCTATTTATGTCTCATTTTGTAGATTTAAAAGTGCTTTATGTGCATTATTTCATTTGACTCTCACATTGGGCTAGCACAGAGATTCCCCTTATACCCAGCTCTTACTCTTCTACTAGGCAATTTCAAGCACAGAGATTCCCCTTATACCCAGCTCTTACTCTTCTACTAGGCAATTTCACCTTATTGAAGTTGATACTTCTCTTCCATCATACCCTCTGAAATCCCCATACTTTGGTTAGGAAACTTTTCTTTTACCCTCACGTATATTGTTGAATGAAGTTGGAGAAAATTGTGCTACTATTCTGACTAGACTTTTGCCAGAGATCCTCTTCCATCCATCTCTACCAATAGATTGCTCTCTCTCATCTCTACCCTATCACTTAGCAATATTTCCTTGTCTGTTGGCTCATTCCTTACTGCCTACAAACATATCCATGACTCCTCCATCCTGGAAAAATTAAAGAAAGAGGCACTGTATTTAGTTTGAGAAAAGAAGAGATTCAGAATAACTACTGTAATGAATAGGATTGATGACCATTGTAGAAGAAGTTGATGTGACTATAATAATACATCGATAAAGTCCTGATGGTAAGAGATCTGGTCTTGATCTGAATGGTCCTGAACAGGGCTCTGAATGTGAGTATCTGGTGTCTCGGACTCTGTTGCCAGATTGAATTCTGAGTATTTGAGGCTCTAGTTCCGAGTTCAAGTGACCTATCATTTAAATGCTTCCTATGTTCCAGACACTGTGCTAAACACTGAGAAAAAAATTATACCAGAAAAATATATCTGCTTTCAAGGAGCTTACATTCTAATGGAAAGAAAATAGAATGCAAAAAGCAATTTAAAAACATGGGGTAGAAGATAGAAAGGGGATAGTCATAGAGAAACCATGTCAATAAAAGTCTGATGAGTCAAAAGTGCTGCCTAGAAAGGAATTGAAAGGTGACTGACCTGGGCAACTTCCTTAAAAAGGAGGTTCTGAGAAGAACCAATCAATCAAGAGGAAGCAGTTACATAAATGGAAGGTACACTCAAAGTGAGAAGTCTGGGGACTGAATCCAGTCCAATAGACAAAGCTTGCCCTGCCCCAGTTCAGCAGTAATAAAGAGCTGTAGTGTTTTGTTTTGTTTTGTTTTTTTAATTGAGTAGGGACACAGATGTAAGCAATAGTTTCCAGAATCAAAGACTGGATAAGGTTAAAAAATGGGGAAGAAGGGAATACTGAGAATACAATAGCATGATTTAGGGACCTTATCGCAAGTCAAATCAATTTTTTGTTCCAGGGTAAAAAAAATAAATAAAAGTGTTATTGTCTGTGTTTTTGATGGATATGATTAAGTTTTTAAAATGACCTTTGTCATTACTCTTCTTTTTGATGTCTTCATTCACCTGGCCATCTATCCATGCAAAATGTGCATGTACACATTTATGAGTTTATTCAGAGGCAGCCAAAAACTAATCAACCAAAGACTTGCCAAAGCACACAAATCTATAAACTTCTGCAGCTCTGTTCCCTTTTGTAAGAGGAGATTATTCCACATGCTACTTCCCAGAGCTGTGGGAATTGATATGTTTCCAAATTTCCAGGTATGGAAGCTGGGCTGGGCATATTATCTTACAGTTTAGTATAGCAGAAATCACATTGGATTTGGAGTCAAGGAAACTGGTCTTACATCCCAGTTCTGCTATCTACTACTTGTGCCAGGAAGGAAGGAAGGAAGGAAGGGAGGGAGGAAGGGAGGGAGGAAGGAAGGGAGGAAAGAAGGAAGGGAAGAAATGAGGGAAGGTGGGAAGGAAAAAAGGCCAAAATTGAACTTAATCCTCCTGACTTCAAGCTGAGCTTTCTTTTCTCTGTGCCATTTAGCTGTCATCTTGGACAAGCTACTTCACCTCTACTAGACTTTGTAGAGCTCAAATTGCCAAGCCATTGTAGTAGTATTCTTTTGGGGGTTTTCTGTGTGTGTGTTTTTTTTTAATCCAATAGAAGAGACTTTCTAAGGCTATGTAGCAGAAAGCACAAATGTTATATATAATTATATATTAATTATTTATATAATCATATATATATAATTTATTTAAGAATAATTGTTATATATAATTATATAAATATTATGTGTTATATATAATTATTACTGTTCTTTCTAGTAAAAGTAAGCTCTTTGAAGGCCAGGGAATATTTTATGTTTGTCTTTATATATTGAATACCTAGCAGAGAACCAAGAATATGATTGGCACTTGATAAATACTTGCTTATCTATATATCTAAGTATCAGAACTTGAATTGGAACCCAGGATCTCTAATTCTAAGATGTACCAAGATGCTATTCTTTAAATTGACGAAAAGAGCCAGAGGAGATGGTGCTGCTCTGATTAATTTCAGCATATAAAATATTCAAAGCAGAGACAGGAACATTTTTTTGCCATTAATTAAATTATAATTACAAAACTATGAAGAATTCTTTCTCACCCACAAAACAAACCCTGAAGGGAAAGCTTCACATGATTTGAGAATGGTTTCTAAAGAAGAAAATCTTTCACCTCCTCACACTAGATTGTTGTTGTTTTTAAGAAAATAGTACTTCTGACACATAAAAAAGTGTTGAATAATAGAAATGCAACCCATGCTTTAGAATTCACAGGAGACACTCATATCTATAAACCTATATAAATCTTCCCTTCCTATCTGCTTCTTTCCTTCCAATATGTTTAATACTTTAAATGTGACTATAACACTTGTGTACATATACCTGAGCAACTTAAATATTAGGCTGCCTTTTATTAGAGCCCTAAGGATAAGAAAGGGGATGCAAGTATCAGATTTTAAAAATCCAGTACCTTCCCTCTATTAATAATTTCTACTTATAATGTATGTACATATACATTTTGTTTTGTACATATCTGTTTGTGTGTTTTTCCCCAATAAATTGTAAGCTCTTTGAAAGCAGAAACTATTTTTTGATTCTTTTTGTATCTCAAGTGTTTAGCATAATGATGCACATGGTAGGTACTTAATACCATGGTCTCAGATGCTTATCAGCAATGTGACCCTGGACAAGTCACTTAATCCTGTTTCCCTCAGTTCCTTATCTATAAAATTAGATGGAAAAAGAAATGACAAACCACTCCAGTATCTTTGCCAAAAAACTCCAAAGGGGTCACAAAGAATCAGACCCCACAGAACAACAACAAAATAAATGTTTATCGATTAATTAATTGAAAGTTCCAAGTGCTTTTTATGATGTTTGGACCATTTCCCAGTTACAACAACAGTACATTTCTTTTCTTTTGTATCAGGAAATGTTCAGGTTCATTGTTTACCAAATCCTAATAAAAAGAAATTTAACAAAAAAAAATTAAAAACTGAATATCTCTACAAAAAGGGGGGCGGGGGGAGGTTGGATCTATATACCTGTTCTTCCACAGCCTTTTCAGTAATTGCCTAATTTCTCTTTTGTCACCATTTCTGAACTAACATATGTTAAATGGAATCTGAGTCACTTTGTTTTTTTGTTTCTCATTACTAATAATTAGAAGTGTTATTTTTTATAAAAATATTGATAATTAGCATTTATTCATTTGATACCTTCCTATTCTGGCAGATTTTGGGAGCAAAGATTTACTTAGTTTCAGTGAGCTCTGGTGATCTGGCACCAGATTCAGTACTTAATTCAGTACTAAATTCACTAAACAATAAATTTCTAAGAGTAGGGGATCACTAAGTTGCCTAAGGTAGGGTTGACCCACCCAGAGTAGGAATAGAGTATTATGCCCATCAGATTTCAGATTGAACAATCCCTGAGAGTAATTTTTATACTTCTAGATAAAATGGAATATGGAGGCTCAGTGTTTTAAAAAAAAAGAAAGAAGGAAGGAAGGAAGGAAAAGAAAGATCAAATTGTCAGCTTTTTATATAGAAAACAGTTTTCTATCTGTAAAATTTGGGAATTTGAACTACATAATCTTTGGTAGTGCTTTTTTTTTGGGGCGGGGATTGATTGTTTATTTTTTTCAACTCTCAATCTACAAAATTGTCTTTCTACCTCTGGCATGGCATAAACTCATATCTTTTGAGTCAAAGTATCTGAATTCAAATCCCATCTCTCCTTTTTAAAACAGTTCGTGTTTGACCTTGGGCATATCTATTTAACTCTAAGTTTCTTCATTTGGAAAATGAAAACAGATTAGATGGTTTCTAAGGTCCACTGCAGCTTTATTCTACTGTATAACCTAAGATATATGACCCTCCTGGCATTCTTGATTTGATGCTCTAATATTGAACTATAAAATGCAGAAGGAATGGTGGGGTAGAGGGAGTGACAGGGAAAAAATTACTATATTGAATTAGCCAGGCAAATTGATTGGTGGTGTTTGATTAATTGGTTGTTGTTGCTAACTTAGAGTTCAGCCTACCCTGCCCATAGGAATGAAAATGAACTTTAGAAATAGCTAAGTATCATATTGAGATATTTATTTGAAAAAAAAAGTTCTGACTTTAAAATACTAATTACTTTTATTTTCATATTTTATATCTAGTGTTATTGTATATTATTCAGAGCATGTGAGGCTATAGATGTGACCTTGTATTGTCCACATATTCCTATGTATATTCCGACATAGTTTCTTTAGTAAGCTTTAGTGAAGACACAAGAGGGGTAGATTAAAACAATAAGTTGGATCAAAGAGTTCTCATTTCAAGCCGTGAAAGGACGCAATAAATTGTTGTCATATTGTCATCATTAACATCTGTTAACGTCTATTAAGATCTATAAAGTTTTATACACATATACACATTCACAAAGAAAAGCATTGGATAGAATGCTGTCAGTATCAACACAGACACTAGATGTATGATCCTAGCCAGGTCATTTACCCATTTGCCTCAGTTTCCTCATCTGTAAAATGAGCTGGAGAAAGAAATGGCAACCCATTCCAGAATCTTTATCAAGAAAATCCCACATGAGGTCATGAAGAGTCAGACGTTATCAATTGACTAAACCATCACAATGTAATATACACTCATATATGCATAATATATACACATCTATTATATATAGATGTACACATACACATATATACTTACATATTAATATGTATGCATATATGTGTGCATTTGTGCCAACATACACATAAACTGTTTTTTTTATCTGCTCCTCGAGAAATCTGTGAAGTAGTGTTATTATCATGTCTCCTTTTATAGATGAGGAAATGAAAGTTGAAAGAGATTAAATGGGAAACAAAAAATTATTTCATACTACTATGTGCCAGGTACTGAGCTAGCACTTTACAAATATTATCTCATTTGATCTAAACAATGGACCTATATAATTGCCACTATTATAAGTATTTGCACTTCAGGAATCTGAGGCACACTGAAATTTAAATGACTTGCCCAGAGCTTTATCTGTTGTTGGGACCATACAATTACTAAGGGTCTAAAATAATATTTTTCTTTCTTTCTTGTCTCCAAGGTCAGCATTCAATCCATTATGACACCTAAAACAGAGATAGTGACATGGAGTAGCTCTGATAGTGATGTTGCTTTTTAGGAATACACCATAAGTTTTAGAACAAAGCTTCCCCCGCATCCCTCCCAGGGATTAGTTTTTAGTTTGGCTCCATAGTTTAAACGTCAAAGTTAAATTTTATTTTTTCTTTTTTTTCTGCTGTTATCTTAAAATAAGGTCATCCTTTCCACTGGTGAGATGAGATTTAGCAGCCTTTTAAAGACAAGATTATAAAGACATCACGGGGGCAGGTTTAAAACTGGCACAATTTGAATCCTTTAATCGTTCACACTGGTTCCCGGAGAGAATGAGCAGATTGAGGTTTGGAGCTTCCATCTTCAACTGGCCTTATTTCAAAAGTCTGGGAACATATGTTTCTCCAATTGTAGGGTGAGGGGTGGAGAATAAACTCTTTAAATAGGGAAAGCACACAGAAGACAAGATGAATCTGCTAGTAAAAGTAGCGATAGTTTGAATTGACAGTCTTATTCTCAGCCTCTCCTATTCTCCCTCTACAACCACCCTTTAACTCCCCCTTCCCCATCTCCTGGGAATTTTTTTTTAGCTCTGATCCCTTAAAGGAGGGAAATACATTTTAGGAAACGTAATACATATGTGCTTACTAACAATGTCTCACAAATCAAATAGAGAATTTCATGTCTACATTTGTCAAGAAGAGATACCTGGGCAAGTCATTAACCAAGATCAGGGGCAATCCATGTTCTATTGGTATTTCTAACCAGGGATCCAAAAGAAGGTCCATTAGCACTTTGGGAGAACCCCTTGTGACCACACAACATAAACACACACACACACACACACACACACACACACACACACACACACACATTTAAGGGAGGATCCAGATAAAGCTCAGCCAGGATGAGAAAGCACAGATGGGTTTGTACTACACCAAATTGAAGGAGGACTCACATAGATATAATTACATGGCCATCAAAGAAGTGAGTTGTAAATCTCAGGCAAGGACTTTCTAAGAAAAATTTCTTTTAGTTTTGAGAACATAGTGACTGGGAATTTCATTTTCATTTCTATATACCACCAGATTTCCCTTTTGAATGATAAGCAAACTTATCATAAGCAAACTTTTGTGCATGTTGGCACAAAAAGTAGTCTTTGTTTCTTGTAAATGGTTTGATGATTTCCTAATAGGGTTATACATGCTATAAAAGCTTGTTGAGAGAAGATCAGGATGTTTGGCAATTTTCCTTGGAGAACATATATATGACTTAGAAATCAAAAAAGGTGTGCTTATTTTTATTCAAAGTTTAAAGATGTTTGAAGGGAAGGTGGGTGAAAGCTCTCTCCCCACTCAAGTGTGGTCTCTGTTTAGTAGTCAAATTAATCTTCCTAAAGTAATGCCCCCATTCTCCCCACACTTATTTAATAAACTCTTGTATCCCTATCACCTCCAGGGTCCAATATAGAATCATCTTTTTGATTTACAGAGTCCTTCACAATCTATCTCCCTCTCCCCTATCAACTTTCCAGTCTTCTTACACTCTACTCCATTTAATATGCTCCGTGATCCCATAATATCCCATTTCCTTGCCTTTTTTCTCACAAAAACACTCATCTCCTGACCCCAAACATTTTATAGGTTCTTCTTCTTTATCCTCTTCCCTATTCCCTCTTCCCTCCTGAATTCTTTGGCTTCCTCCAAGCATCAGTGAAAATCTTATATTCTATGAGATGTCTTTTCTGATTCTCCTTAATGCTAATGTCTTATCTCTATTTTTTCTCATGTGTATAATATAATATATATGATATGAAAAATACATAAACATACATTTATAAATATCTAATTATATGTGTACATATATAGCCATGTATGTGATATATGCATATACATGCATACATGTGTACACACACACACATCCCTTGAGAGTTATTTTCAGATTTTCTTTACCTATTAGAATGTTAACTCCTTGAAGACAGGAAATCTTTTTTTTTAAAGCCTTTTTTTGTAGCCCCAACATTTAGTGCAGTACCTGATACAGAGTAGCTTTCATAAATGTTTATTGACTGACTGACAAAAGGGTATCGGTTGCAATTCTTCTCCTTCTTAGATGGATAACATTAGATGCCTTCTGATTTTTCTACGCTTTAGTTTTCTTAACTGAAAAATAAGAGTGGTTATTAAGGATTCTTGGTTTGGAGTCTATGAATTTAATATTTGTTTTTGTTTGTTTTAGTATTTTGATATCCATTTCAAAATAATTCGTCTCATTTGTAATTCTCTTTATATTTTTTCAATGCATTTTAAAACATTATTCTGAGAAGGGAACCATTCGGCTTCACTAGTCAGCCAAAAAAGGTCCATGATACACAAAAATGGGCTAGATGTTTTCTCAGGTCCCTTCCATTTTCATTATTATTCATTAGACCCATCCATGGGTCTAAATTCTATAGTGAGGACAAACCTCCTTAAGCATCCATTATTGGACATAGATTCTTAATTGGGCTCAAACTCTGCCTTTCATACCTATAATGTCTAATTCTAATGAATGAAGAGGAGAGAGCTGGGGTAGGAAAGATTCATTTATAAATTAAATTGACTAAGATAGAGACAGATCATTCTGCAAAGAGTGAGAGGAACTGAAAACTATTTAATTTCAATTATCAAAATACCAAGTTCAGACTCCTTCCCTCCCTCCCAGGAAATGGTGTTTTCTCCCTCCTGTCATTATCTTTTATTTTCTTATCTGTGTCCATGTTGTATACTGTAGTATAGTAGTTCTTTTTTTTTTTAAGTTTTTTTTTATTATAACTTTTTATTGACAGAACCCATGCCTGGGTAATTTTTTTTAACAACATTATCTCTTGTACTCACTTCTGTTCTGACTTTTCCCCTCCCTCCCTTCACCCTCTTCCCCAGATGGCAAGCAGTTATAGTATAGTAGTTCTTAAAATATGATTTAGGATAACTTGAGGCTTTCTGAGACCCTTTTAGGACTACAGTAAGTAAAAAAAATCTTTTCACAAGAATACAAAGCCATTTTAATTTTTAATGTGATATAGACAAAACCCACATATACAAAATTTCCTTATGATTCCTCAATAATTTAAAGAATATAAAAGGGTATTGTCTACAAAGTTTAAGAATTGTTGGCCTGGTAGAATGTAAGTGCCTTGAGAGTAAGAATAATTTTATTCCATGTCTGACCCATAGTAGGCACTTAATAAGTTGTTGTTCAATTGAATTGAATAGAGAGGCGGTAAGATACATTGTCTCTTCCCTAAGACGTTATCATCAATCTTCCCTCCAGCATCTTCTCTTCAACACACACACATATACACACTGGCTCTATCCCTCCTGAAACCTCAAAAATTGGTCTTGTAATCTCATAAAAAATTTTTGGAGATCTGTATTATATAGACTATCAATCATCCAGATAACTCAGGCCATGAATAACCTCCCAAACCCATTTTCTCTGTTCCATTAATGTTTGTCAGGTTTGTAGGGACTGAATTTTCTAGATAATGATACCAATTCTCCATTCTGTTATGTGGCCCAAAGTACTGAGCTAATTTCAAACACTGGCTCCTGTAGTTAGTCATGAATGACATAGTAAGCAGATGGCTGAATCAGGGGTTAGAGAGTCTTAGGTCAAATACCAGCTTAGTAATTTGTTATTTCTGCAATCTTAACCTCTCTGTGCCTTGGTTTCTTTATATGGAAGAGAGAGGAGGGAGTTTGAACTAAGTCACCTCAAAGGTTCCTTTCCAGTTCTAAATTTATGATCCTATAAGGAGCAACCAGGTGCAGGCTGTTAAAGCTGAGAGGAAGCATGACATAGTGAATGCTAGGCTTGGATTTGGATAGACCTCCATTCAAATTCTACCTCTTAACTTTCATTAGCTTTGTGAATTCCAGTCAGTCTCTAAGAGGCTTCCTTTTCCTTAACTGAAAAATGAGAGTATTGGGCTAGATGACCTGTCATATCTCATTCATTTCCACACTTTGGATCCTAAACCCTTTCACTCCCCTATAGTTCAGTTTCCTTATGGGTAAAATGGGAATAGCAATACCTCTGCTATCTACTCACGGGGTTATTTGGAGTTCTCAAATGAAATAACGTACAGCACTTTGCAGACTTTAAGATGTTCTATAAATGTCAGCACTTATTATTATCGAAAGTGAGAATACTAGTGTGAACAGAAAGTACAAGGTATGGTGAAGTCAATGGAAGAACAGCCAAGAAAGGCAGTGCTTTGTTTACAGGTTGTGTTTTTAAGTGAGAAAAGAAAAATAGATTAGCCCAAGATTCAAATCCTTAGCAAGTAACCTTCTTCAACATGAGAAGGAGTCCTATGGCTTTAATACAAATGGAAGGAACAATATGACCTAGTGCTTCATCTAAGTAAGGCTCATATTCAGAACAGAAGCTGACAAAAATGTGTCAGGGATTAGGGGGAGGTCACTTGAAAATTTTCCATGTCAGCAAATGACAGACACTTAGAAGAGTATAAGAGGAAAATTAAAAACTTCAAAGTAATTCTCCTGTTATTCCTTCCATTTGTATGAAAAGATTGTGTTTATTGTTCGTGCTTGCTTGAGATATTTCCCAATCTTAAGTAGAAAGTGCATTATTTTTGTTTTACTTTAAATTTGTATTGAAAACTTTCTTTCAAAAATTACCTTCATTTTCCAGTATAGCCCTTCCATTCTCCTTTCAAAAATCCATATCTTAACAATGATTTTTAAATAAAAGGAAAAAAAAGTCGATGGAACTCAACAACATATCAATCAAATCCAAAATGATATGCAGTTTTCTACACCTATTCTACCATCTCTTTTCTCTTCACCAGGGCCAAGATTTGTCATTATTTTATAGCATTGAGTTTGAATTTTTGTTGTTATTTTTTACATTGATATTACTATCATAATGTTCTTCTGATTCTACTTAATTCTCTTTGTCATCAGTTCATGTAAGTCTTTTGATATTTCCTTTTATTTTTCATCTCCATCATCATCACTTCTTATAACACAATAAATTCTATCATATTAATATATCAAAATTTGTTTGCCTATTTAGTTTATGTTAACTTTGTTTCCAGTTCTTTACAGAACTACAGAAATATTTCAGTATACATAGACTCTAATTTTTTGACATTGACCTTCATGGGATATATTTACAGCAGTGAGTCAAAGTTTATAGACATTTTAATGTGATTAGTAATTCAAATTGCTTTCCAAAATGGATAGACCAATTCATCGTTCAGTATTTTATTTTCAGAAACTGTACTTTTGTACAAGTCTTCCACTGTACCTGGAATGTACTTCCTCTTCACCTCCATTTCTTAGAATTATTATTGTTGTTGTTATTCAGTCATTTCAGTCATGTCTGACCCTTCATGATAACATTTGCGGTCTTCCTGAAAAAGATACTAGAATAGTTTGCCATTTACTTCTTCATCCCATTTTACAGAGAAATAAACTGAAGCAAACAGGGTTAAGTAACTCATCCAGGATCACACAGCTAGTCAGTGTCTTAGGTCAGATGTGAATTTAGGAAAATTAATCTTCCTGACTCTAGACTTGGCACATCATCCACTGAGTCACTTAGCTGCCACTTAGAATACCTAGGATCTTTCAGGACTCAACTCAACTTTCATCTTCTACAAGAAGCCCTTCTTAATCCCCTCAGTAGTTAAGTCTCTCTTTATACCAGTACCTGTTCCCCTCTTTCTTGTCCCTGTCCCTCTTCTTCTCTGGTAGCTTATAAAATTCTGACTCCAAAGCTCACAGACCTGTTGGCTATTTTTCTCTGTAAGTTAACATTATGTTTTTCTCTCTATTGGTATATTGTGGATTGTGTAAAGTTGCCTTTACCTTCTAATTCCTTGTACTTCCAGGAAATTTTCTTTTATAAGAACTTGAAATATGATATTTGGTGAATTTTTGATTCCTAATATTTTTTTCCTGGGAAGCCAGTGATCATCAGATTGTCTTACTATAAAGCTCCACCATCTTTATATATAAATTCTTCAAGTAAGATTTAAGATCCCTGAAAATAGATGACACAGTGATTTTCACTTTGGGGGGAATGATTAGAGATCTGAACCAGACATACACACACACACACACATACATACAAAAAAAAAAAAGAAATATATATATATATATATATATATATATAAAGAATTTCCCTCTTTAAATATAGATTGGCAGCTATTCTACAGCTGGAAGCCTTAGAGAATTACCATGGGCACTGAAAGGTTAAATGATTTGCCTGTGGTCACACATTCATTCTGTTTCAGAGGCAGGACTAAGTGTCATAGTGGATTGAGTGCTCAACATGAAATCAGGAAGAAATTATTTGATTGCCTCAGACATACATATTAGCTATGTGGCTTTGGTCAGGTCATTTAACTTCAGTTTCACTTAACTCATTTGCAAAATGGAGGTAATAATAGCTCCTAGCACATTAAGTTGTTGCGAGAATCAAATGTGATGATAGATGTTCATCATCATCATTAATCTCAGGTCTTTCACATTTCAGGATCAGTTCTCTGTCTACAATATTACATCTACCTTGAAAATAATATGTCTTTAATACATGTTTATTCAGTCAGGAAAGTGTTGGGGATTATATTAAATAATGCTTGGTTTGTAACATGGATTCAATACAACTGGGATTCATGGTGAAGGTAAAATTCAGAAATATTATTAGAATGAAAATAGGAAAATGATTGAGCTGGTAGATCATGGGAATCCAGGGTTTAGACACTACAACAGAGAGGAAAGTGGAAAAGACAATAAATGTGATTGCTTTTATTTTATTAATTCAATTGGTTTAGAATAGGACAGAAAAAAGAAAAAAGAAACCTATTAAAATATTCTTGAGAATAAATCTCCAAATAAATAACCTTTTACTATCATCTTCACTAGAAGAAAGAGGAATAAATGCCAAGTTAATTAATTTGTAAATTAATTATTCCACAATAACCTGTAAACATAATTTTTTTTTCATCATGGGGTTGAAGCACATCTTTCAGAATACGCATGGAAGTAAAAGCCAATTTTAACAAAATAGATGTACGATCATAATTTAAGACCTGAAATATACTTTTAACCACTCCTGATTCCATATAGATGAGGAAACTAGCCCTAGGGAGATGTAATGATTACCCATAGTTACACAGGTGATACGTAGAAGAAAGATAGTATTCAATTCCATACTTTCCCTGATCAATTTAGATCCAATGTGAAATATTTTCAAATAATATTTATAAGCCTGGAAAGACTTACATGAAATAACACTAGTGAGCAGAATCAAAAGAACATTGTACACAGTAACAACAAGATTATGTGATGATCAACTGTTAGCTCTTTTCAACAATGAGATGATTCAAAGCAATTCCAATATGCTTGTGATGGAGAGTACCATCATCATTCAGAGAGAGAGCCATCAAGACTGCAGATGAATCAAAGCATAGCATTTTAACTTTTTTGTTTGATTGTTTGTTTGCTTTTTCTTTCTTATATTTTCTTTCTTTCTTTTTTTTTGTTTTTCATTTTGGTCTGATTTTTCTTACATAGCATAGCAAATATGAAATATGTTTAGGAGAATTGCACATTCTCCTAAAGAGAGAGCAGAAAGAGAGGGAGAAAAAATTGGAACACAAGATTTTGCAAAGGTGAATATTGAAAAGTGTCTTTACATGTATTTGGAAAAATAAAATACTATTAAAAATAATATTTATATCCTGACCTAAGAATTATAAATAGTTTCATTTTCTCTCACGATAGACCTGTGAGGTACATCAAGCATTATTTACATTTTACAGATAGATAAAATGTGTCACAGAGATTAAATGACTTTTCAAAGTTGCAAATGAGTAATAATGGTAAACTGTGATGGTTAATCATATGTGTCCCAGTTAATTGTAAAGGATGAAATTGTGAATATGAAAAGTTTTATTAAACCAGGCCAAAGAGATAGTTTCAGCTTTTTAATATGCTTTGTGTGTATGAAATTGTATCCACTCATAGACCCAGATGTGATGTTCCAAGTTCTTCAAAAACAAGATCTTTTTTATTGTCTAGGCTAACAAGCAAATACTGGCTTGATGCCAAATTGGAAAAAGCAATAAATGAACAGTATTTATGTTTATACATCTACTGTCATAGCTAATTGTTGCTTTAAACAACTATAGATTCTTATTAAGTGAAAAGACAGTTTGCATTTTTAAGAGTATATTTAATTTTTGCAAGTTTCGTATTTTATAACAAAACCCAACCTCATCAAATGTTTAGATACTTTCACATATAAGCATCTCTGTTCTGATAATTGAAAATTAATTTAAGATGAAACAAAGCAAAATTTTAGAGCAAAGAAATAGCTGAAATATAACTCATGAAATTACATATTTGTTTTTGTTCTGTTTTGTCCTTATTTTCCAAATAAATCTATTATGTGATCAAGTTACAGATGTACAATTTGAACAGATCTTAATTTTCCAATCTAAAAGAATTCTCTGATTTTACAGAGAAAATAACTAAGGCTCATAGAGGAAAAATACTTGGACAAAGTCACATATAGAATGAATGACAGAGCCAAGAGTTCAACCCCATTCTTCTTTTTTGGAGTACCCTTCCTCAGCGCATTACACATTCAGATATTGAAATTTGAATTGTTTTTAGTAATTTGTCTTCTCCATCAACAAAGCAGAAGAAGAATAACACAGAAAATATTGGTTTTTGAGTTACCTTTTCATACTCTTCTGGAAACATAGAGCTAAAATTTTAATCTCATCACCATCAAAAAATATTTTCATATATTTGTATAACATTTAATGAGTAGAAAAGAGGAAGAGCCTGATTATCAATAAATCAATAAATAGTGAGTTAGATTTTAATCGAATTATTATGTTAATTTCACCACTTATGCATGAGAAAGTTCTTTTATCATTTTTCATGTGCTAGAAGTTGATTCCCATCTCCAGTAATCAGCTTTTCCCATCTTTTTTACCATAGCATAAGCTCTGATTATCATCTGATGATTTCATTGTTATTTCTTTCAATCAGATGGTATTCTGTGTCTCCCAAACATTCTTTGTACTGCTGCCAGAATTATCTTTTGTTAATGCCATTCCTCTGCCCAAACTTCATTTTCTTCCCAAGGCCTACTGGGTAAAGTTTATGTTCTTTTACTTGGCTTTCAAAATCTGTCATGATACGGCACCATGCTATCTTTCCAGCTTTCTCTCTTCCCATTCCTTCATATAAGTCCCAGTCAAACCAAATTCTTCTCTGCTTCCTTAATAAACCCATACATATCCTTTACTTTTTCTCAGGCTGTTCCCTATAACTGGAACGTTTCTCTTGTCCTCTTTGCCTATTGAAATCACATCATTTTTAATATTTTTAGAAAGTCTTTCCCAGTGTATCTTTTTTTTTTGTTGTTTGTTTCATTAATAACTTTCCCTAAGGAATTTAATATAGCATTGATTTGAAGCTCTGGAATAAACTTTTCATGTAATATTGTGAATGAAAGTAAGTTGTTTTTGTCTTCTATCTTCTTGCAAACTTTTTGTTTACTAAAGATATCCATTTTATCTTATTCACTCTTACCCTAGCATAGCATTATTAAACATTTTTTGAATGAATGGTTTTCTTTTTACAAAAAAAAAAAAAAAAAAAAAAAAAAACTTCTTATTCCTACTTTTTTTTCCTTAATAAATCCTACTCTCCTGATCCCCATTTATAGTGTTTATGTTTATCTCTTTGTGTATATCTCTTATATCCTATCTCAGTTGACTCTTCTACTTCAGTTCTACTCTTTAATTTGCCTTGCTATAATTTAACCTCCCCCATCCATTTATCCCTCCCTTACCTTTTCCTACTTTCCCTCCCTCTTTATCCCACTCTCATTAATCTACATACTTTATACCACTCCCATTAATCTAAACTCCCTTCTGTAATCTACTTTATCCTATACTATTCTTTCCTTCCCCTTTTATCCCTTCCCCATTAATCTATACACCCACTATCCCACTATCATAAATCTATATACTTTTCTGTGCTCTACTTTATCATATTCCCTTCATCCTTATATTTTTACAGATTTTGGATGGTGCTTTCCTTTCATGATGTGTGTATGTGTGTGTGTGTGTGTGTACATATATATATATATATATATATATATATATATATATAATATTCCTTATTTAACCCATTCCTGACATGAGTAGATTTTCATAACTACCAGCTCTTTTTCTCTATCTAATGCCTCTGTGTCAGTTTTTCCCTCTACATCTCATTCATATAGCATAATTACTATTTTTACCTTTTCCTAGACAATTTTATTTTTTAGAGTCAAATTATACTCAGCTCTGCCCCAATCCTTCTTTTGAACTATCCTGTTACAATTGTACTGTCAATCTTAATTGTATGGTTTATATTTCCATGTATAAAACATTAACAGTTTTGTTGTTTAGTTCTTTGAAATTAATCTTTGATTGTTAGCTCTCACATGTTAAATTTTCTATTGAGTTTAACTTTGGTGTGGAAACAAAGTCTTGAAAAATATGTGAATTCACTGAATGCCCATTTAAAAAAAATCAATATTATGCTTACTTTTGCTGGATATGATATTTTTGGCTGCAGGCTTAATTCTTTTGATTATTGATATATAAAATTCCAGGACCTGTGGTCTTTTATTGTAGCTGCTGATAAAATATGTAGAATTCTTACTGTACTCTAGCATATTTGAAATTTTTGTTTGTTTGTTTCTTGTAAAATTTTCTCTTTGAAGTAGGGATTTCAAAATTTAGCAATACTGTTCCTGTGTATTTTCCTTGAAGTATTTCTTTGAGGTGATGATCAGTGAATTTTTTTTTTATTATTTCAACTTTTCCTTGTGTAAGATCACTTCAGGACAATTTTCTTTGATTATTTTTTGTATTATTGATTCAAGGCTCTTTTTCTAGTCACAGTTTTCAGATAGTTCAATTATTCTCATGTTCTCTTCTTGATCTGTTCTCCAGATATGTTGTTTTTCTTATAAGATATTTCAGATATTCTTCTATTTTTTCATTCTTTATATTTTGTTTTGTTATTTCTTTGCCTCTTATAGCTTTATTGGCTTCCCCCTGCCTAATTCTAATTTTCAAAGAATTATTTTCTTCATTAACACTCTGGATCTTCTTTTCTATTTGGTTGCATTTCTTTACATAATCTTCTTGTTTTCATATTTTCTTCTTTTCTTTATTTTTAAAATTTTCTCTCAATCTCTCTCATTTGATTTTTAAAGCCTTTTTTGAGTTCTACTCTAAGTTCTTTCTGAGCAGGTAGTCATTTAACGGCATTCTTTGGGGCTAGAAGAGGCTTTTTTATTTTTACTTTGGTGTCCTCAATGAACCCCAGTCTTTCTTATTCCCATAGTAAGCGTCTATGGGTTATCTGTCCTTTTCTTCATTCTTTTTTTTTTTTTTAATGATATCTTATTAATGTAATCACCTCTATCCTGGGATGGGAGAGATGGTACCTCTAACTTCACTTCAATTCTGCCTTTTGACCTGGAACCCCAAATCAAAAACTTCACTCTTCTACAAGTCCCTGCAGCCAGCAGCATCCCTTCCCTGTTGCTTCTGCACTCACCACGTGTGTTGGTTCCTATTCACCCAGAGCCACATCTCAGCAGCATAGCTGGGCCTGACATTCCTAATCAGCAGTTTCCCTCAGTCTTCCCAGACCAAGACCTCCTAATCCCTACACTGTCCAGGGGGTAAAATTTCCTGTGGTTCTGACTGAGATTTCCTCTGAAATCAGCCATCTCCAGGGTTCCTGCTTGCTGTTTCAATGGAGCTAGGCTGGAGGTATTTACACTTCATACTATTTAAACCTCTATCTTGGGGTCTTTCTTTGGGTCTTTTCCAGTAGTTCTAGGAGGATCTCTGTTCTGTCACAAATATTATTTGTTTTTTACCAGTACATATTTGCCCTGAGGCATAATTTATTATTATTTTTTGTTTGTGGGGGAAATCTGGAGAACTTAAAATTTTCTAATTTAATCTTCCATCTTCCCAGAATTCTCCTGAGGTCTCTTTAATTAACATATTACAGAAAATCCCTGAATTGTTTAATTAAAAAAAGTGTAATTTTACACTCCTTTGTCATCAAGCTTTGTTTCCATTAGTTATAATTTAACATGAACTTTATAGGTTCACACATTTCTTTATTCCTATCTTTATTGGCAAAATCTGAGATCAGGGTTTAGCTTAAAATAGCAGTAGGGATAGCTTCCAAGAAATTGATTCAATAAATAGGCTGAAATTTCCCTTCGTTAGTGGGGGTCAAAAAATATAAGATGTGAGTCTCATTGGTGCAGTAAAAATAGCACTGGCTTTGGAGGCAGAGGACCTGGATTCAAATACTACCTCTGCCACTTACTCCCTTTTTGACGCTAAGCAATCATTTAACTTTTCTGGGGCTCAGTTTCCTAACCTGCAAGATGAAGCCACTGAAATAGGTAATCCCTGTTAGCTCTCCAGTGATGTTCCTACGAACCTATTATATGAATGGCAGCCTCTGCCTTGGAACATTACCAAGTACACTGGAAATTGTTTTTATCTAGGTAAAGAAGTTGACGCTGTGGAAAAGCTATAGAAATGTGATCCCTGAGTGAATCTGTTGCCATTTCTTCAGTTTGCAGAGAAGGGAATGTTCTTTAGTTTTGTATCTTTTTTTCTCCAATATATTAATAGAGCTGTGATAGATTAGGCTATGCCCTCCAGTAATGCAGATCCCACCCATTCATGTTTAAAGATTCTGTTCATTCCAATTCATATTTTATTATAAGGTATCTATAGGGCATCTACCAAACATATCAGGGAGCCTTAATTGTATGTTCATCTTAACTCAGGGACTCACTTGTTAGAGTACAAATCTCCCTTTTCTCTCTTAAAATAATGTTCTTTGATTCCTTTTGTTTGTAACACCATAATCATTTGTAGCTATGCCAACATCTCTCTCTCTCCAACTTTCCTTTGTTTACAGCTAACCTATTCACCCAATACAGTGATTATATTTGACAAAGTATACAACATTCTGTACCCATGGCACCCCACCTTTCCAAGGAAAAGAGGAGGATTTGTATTTCTTAATCTCTAAACCAGGGTGAAGATTTTATTCCTCACTTTTGCTACATGACCAACCCACCTCCTTTTTCTGCTTTTATGTTTCTCCAATGACAGGTACACCAACAGTGGTGTTTTATCCATTTTGGAATTGGGGGTGGGGGAAGTTAACTTAATGTGGAAAATCTACAAAAGTCAAGCCACAGCATTTTTTCCAGTAAGCTTGGCACTCTTTGCTGAGTTCTGCACTCTGCAGCCATTAGCAGGCTGGTCAATGCATTGCTTTATGAGGCAATTATCCCAGCACACTCTATTCAAAATACACATTAGAACTTAACCTTCTGAATCCTGAAGTAGCATTTTTATCACCCAACATTAGGAAAGAGCTGGACTCAGCATATTTCCCCCTTTTTATGATCTGGTATCATTAATAAAGCATTGTGCTAGTACCTTCTCACAATTCTCCCGGATAATTTGGGACACAAAAGGCCCAGCTGTGATACCATTGTCTGTTGACTTATTCAATAACAATGGAAATACACAGATTGTTTAAAAATAAAAAGAAAGAAATTTTTTTAATTCCCCCAAAGAATGTAAAAGCCATATCCAGGATATTAGACCCAATGTTATTGGATATGCACAAGTAGAAATGGGAAGTTAATATGGAATTTCTAATTAGGGTCACATGCTAATGAACTCCCTCTTCATGTTAGTTTTATGCCGCTTCAGAAATTTTTTATCATATGCTTAAAAATTTATGGCCAGAAACATTAATGAAAATGAGGCGTGAATTGGAAATTGTGCTATTATGGAGATGAGTGTGGTCGGGGCCTTGCTGATTTCTAAGGAGGTTTTCTTTTATTGCCTTTTTTTGAGGGCTGAGAAATGATACAGGTAAAATTAATGATGAGGCATAGTCTCTGTCCTGACATGGGCAACATTATTATATGTAAAGTTATAAAAGTTGGATTTTAATAAGATTTTGAATTAATTATAAGGAGAATATTAATCATAATTGACAATCGTTTTTCCGAATAAAACTTTACCATCTAAGTAATATTATAGTTTTTAAGTACATTAAGATATGCATTCTCTTTTCTGTTGGCTTTGTCTTTGCGGAAATTAAAATCCACCTTTCTGAATATTGTAGTTTGGAAAGCACATGTCTTTTCATCTGTGAAATATTCACTTGGCTTAAAATTGTACTTTAAAACTACCTTTACATGCAAAGCTCAGGGGACTGGTGGGTTCTTTAAAACTGAATTTGAAAAGAGGAGATAGAGCAAAGAAATATTAAACTTTTTTCTGTTTTTAATCTCTCAAAAACGATTGTTTTCAGTACATCTGATAACTGTCAAATTTGAATGGTTTTTCAGAAAGGCACACTTTGAGTTTCTAAGAATGGTACCTTAGGCTTATCACAGCAGGGATAAATGCAGGGAACAATACAAAATCAAGTTTTCAGGACTGATACTGGGGTGGGATAGGGAGGATATAGTCTGCTCTTTCATTCTTTATATATTCTTTTTAGCTTCTTCCTTGACATTCACTGCTTCTATTCTGACCTAGTCTCAGTCTGGAGGAAAAATTAGTAGGTAGGTAGCAAAAAAAATTAAATTAAATTAAATTTTTAAAAAATGGCAGTTTCACTTTGCGTGTACCAGAGAGAAGAACACATGTATTTAATACATTAGTTGAATATATGTTTATTACTTTCTAAATTTGGTAGCAGTGCAACACAGAAAAATATCTCTGCCATTATATTCACCTGGTTTGGACTTTGTGGGGCCTCTTCTGCACAGCAATGGTAGAATCTAATTAATTTAGTCACAAGGAATGGTTATAAAAAATAATTGTCATACGTGTCAAAGATTCAAATTTTTCTTGCTGTGAGATCTTTTTGTATCAATGCCAATCATAACCCACCTATAAATGCAGAATCAGTCTTGGAATATTGTCTGAGGCCTAGAGATGTTGAGGGACTTTCCCGTGCTAATAAATACCTTCTGCCATTTATTAACTGGATTTAAACCTGGCTCTTACTGACCTTAAGTTCCACATTGCATCCATATTTCCAAATTAGAATGTAGCAATGATTTAGAAATGCAAATATATAGCATCTTTATATATACATATATGTATATATATATATATATATATATATATATATATATATATATGTATGTATGTATGTATTGACCACAAGTACAGGTACATGTTCTACTTCTTCTAAGATTATTTAAATTCTTAGATTTTCATACCAGTGATAGAGCATCTCATTACTCTGAAAATACAGATTATGGCCTGAGGGAAAAATAAGTAATAAAGATAGCAACTAAAATATAGGTTCTTAAATGTTTAAGAGCATAAATTTAGAGTTGCAAGTGACATTAAAGATTATGTAGTCCAACTCCATCCCCTCATCTGACAGAATTGAGTCCTAAGGAAGGTGAATGAAGTGCTCAGTGTTATGAAATTATTATGTGAAGTAATTGGGTTTGAATAGAAGTACTTTCAGTTTCCACTGTACCAAGTGCATTTTCTGAGAAAGATGTTGTGATGTTATGAATTTGAATGAAAAAAGTAAGGGTTTATTTGTTTTTTTGTTTTTTTTTTTTAAGTTTTAACTCCACCACTACCATCCTGAAAGTTTTTCTCTTAGTAGGAACTCTTTGTTTTTTAACCTTTATACAATAGAATTTAATATTATTACATTTACTTAAAAGTCTTTTTGAGTACTTGTGGTAGTTGTGACTTTTCTTTAAAACGAAGTTTCTAATTCAGTCTTGTTAAAAAAAATATAATGTTAATTGGATTACTTTCCATCTAGGGGAGAGAGGGGATTTGGAACACAAGGTTTTACAAGGGTCAGTGATGAAAAATTATCCTTGCATATGTTTTGAAAATAAAAAGTTTCAATAAAAAATAAAATAAATGTGAGGTATTGTATGTACAACATATGATGTTCTCCTTCATTTTTGAAAAGGACCAAAATTATTCCCCCTCCCTACCCATATCCAATCTGTTGCCAAGGCCTCTGGATTTCACCTCAAAGTTTCTTGAATATCTGATACTGCCCTTTGGTGTAGACTCTCATCAGTTCGCACCTGGACTATTCCATTGACCCACTGATGGCTCTGTCTGCTCAAGTCTCTCTCTCCACTTCACTGCTTTTCTGTGTCCTTTGCTAGATCCTCTTCTAGATAATGCCTTTTGAACAAGAAACATCCTTCAGGATTCTGTCCTGGGTATTCTTAGCCTCTCTCTTTACACCACTTTTATTTTTTTGTTGGAGTATATGGGATTTTTAGGAAGGACTAACACTCCTAATGATCTGCTTGCTGAGTTCTTTTCAGAGGCTCTCTTCTAACTTTAGTGTCCACCTTTCTTCTGTGGCTCTAAGGAGCTGTAGCATGTACAGTGGCCATAGTGCAGTAAAACTATCTCAGTAGAAAGAGTAAGCCAAGTTGAGGGTAATCAAGAGGTCTCATGAATAAGGAGGATGTCTTCCCCAAGCACTTGAGTGTTTCTCTCAGCTGATCTTCAGATAATTCAATCATTTTCTAAAAATCACTAAATGTTAAGTGCCTCCTATGTATCAGGCACCGTGTGAGAGATCAGTTTCTTGCAAAGACCAGGAAAGTGACCAAAGCAAGTACCGGGAAGCACTTAAAGTCTGGTCAGACATTGAAGATACCAAAGTTACCCAGTGCATCTGAGCCATCTCTAGTCATCCTGACATGTGTCCTGCTACAGAACTGGGGAAGTGAGGCTGATGGCTTTTTGAAATTCTGCCTCAATCAAATTCAATTAAAAAGTTATCAAACTGTGCATACCCTTTCATCCAGCCCTGTTTCTACTGGGCTGTACCCAAAAAGATCTTAAAGGAGGGAAAGAGACCTGTATGTGCAAAAATGTTTGTGGCAGCCCTTTTTTTGGTGGCAAGAAGCTGGAAACTGAGTGGATGCCCATCAATTGGAGAATGACTGGTTAAGTTATGGTACATGAATGTTATGGAATATTATTGTTCTGTAAGAAATGACGAGGAGGATGATTTCAGAAAGGCTTGGAGGGACTTAAATGAACTTATGCTGAGTGAAATAAGCAGAATCAGGAGATCATTGTACACAGAAACAATAAGATTATACAATGATCAATTCTGATGGACATGACTTTTTTCAATAGTGAATGATTGAGGCCAGTTTTAATGGTCTTTTGACAAGGAGAACCATCTACATATAGAGAGAGGACTGTGAGTGTGATGACCACACTTTAAAATCAGCCCAAGTCAGGAATTCAGGTTAAGGGAAAAATCTTCAATCTTTATTGAAGTGAAGAGGTGAAAAAGAATTGTGACAGCAATATGGGCAAGAAGGATTGCGATTGCAATATGGGCAGCTGTGACAGGAAGCCAGCTAGCAGAGGGGGATTGGAGATGAAGGGCCACCGCGATAGCAATGCAAGCAGCTATAACAAGACAACAGCCAGCAGTCTCTCTTTCCACTTCCCTTTCCAATCCCCTGCCTCTACCCACCAAAAACATCATTTCCTATACAACACATCAGGACTTGCACAAAGAGTGGGCGGGGGCCATTTTTTCTCCAAGCAAATATATTAATAGAGTATGGTCCAATTATTATTTAGCCTCACGTGTTTGGGACCTCAGTGCATCAACTTGAGCCTCAGCCCATTACATGTGAGAATTGAGTGTGAGTCACACTTTTTGTTGTTGTCTGCTTGAATTTTGTTTTCATTCTCATTTTTTCCTTTTTGATCTGATTTTTTTTTGTGTGCAGCAAGATAAGTATATTATATATATACATATATATATGTATATATATATATACATATACATATATTGGATTTTAACATATTTAACATGTATTAGATTACTTGCCATCTAGGGAGGGAATGGGAGGAAGGAAGAAAAAAATTGGAACACAAGGTTTTGCAAGGGTCAAGGTTGAAAAATTATCCATGCATATGTTTTGAAAGTAAAAAACTTTAATAAAAAAATTCAATTCAAACACAAGTCAAAACATTACTCCACAACGTCATTGATGCTATTTGAAACCAAAGACAAACAGCAACAACTTAATTTTGTTATCTTCATTGAGCCATTAATATGATTTTCCTAAAGCATAGATTATTAGCCTGTCCCTCCCCCACACCATATACTCTATTGACTTCCTTTTACCTCTAGCATCAGATACAAAATGCTTAGGCAGGCATTCAAAGTTCTTCATTACCTAGACCCCTCCTTCCTTCCCATTCTTTTTATATTTTACTCCCTGACACAGACTCTTAGATGCAGTGACCCTGCTCTTCTGCTTATTCCATCAACAAAATACTCCATCTCTCAACTTTGGCCATTTTCTTTGGCTGTCCCCCATGCCTGAAACACTTCCTTCTTAATTTTCCCAAACCCCTCTTAGTTCCAGTGCCTTTCCTCTGTTAATTATTTGTATATAGTTTTCTTTTTCTATATGTGTTTACGTGTTGTCTGCCCCCATTAGATTGTAAGCTCCATGAGAGCTGGAGCTAACTAACTCTTGTCTTTTTTAATATCCCCTGAACTTAGCATAGTGTCTGGCACATAGTAGGCATTTAAGAAATGTTTATTGATTGATAATAAATGACTGATTGAATTATCTAGAGATCAGAGCCATAACTATTATGATACACAAAGGGTTTATTCTCTGACAATCAATATGGAGGGCACTCATTTGGGGAGGGCGTGGAGAAGGAGAATTAGAACACAAGACTTTGCAAGGGCTTATGCTGAAGAATTGTCTATGCATGTTTTGGAAAAAAAAGCTTTAATAAAAAAAATGGAGAGCATCTTCCTTATGACAAACTTTTTGTCTTTAACTTCTTAGTCCTTCAGAGCCTTAATCATCTTCTTTGAACAGTCAAAGGCACAAGTTTCAGACCTTACTCCTTTCAAGTGCATCCAGAACCAAGTAAAATGTCACTGGGAAATATTTGACAAAATTCATAAGAATATACAATACAATAAAATAAAATTATATTTTAATAGTATCTTATTTTTCCAATTACTTGTTAAGATAGTTTTCAACATTCATTTTTAATAGCTTTTTATTTATAAGATATATGCATGGGTAATTTTTCAGCATTGACCCTTGCAAAACCTTCTGTTCCAATTTTCCCTCCTTTGCCCCATCCCCTCCCCTACATGGCAGGTAGACCAATACACAACATTCGTTTTTATAAGATTTTCAATTTCAAGTTTTTTTTCTGCCTCCCTCCCTTAACTCCTCCTTGTCCAAGACAGCAAGCAATTTAATATAGCTTTTCCATGTATAATCATTTTAAACATATTTCCACATTAGTCAGATAATTTTACATTTTAAAACTAAGTCAACATGTGGCCCTCATGAATCCTTTTTAGTGCCACTCTTTTCTATTTGAGTTTGACATCCCTACTTTAATAAATGGGGTCATGCCCCCCCATTTACCCTAACCCTCTAGGCCATCTACAGTAGAATCATCCCTTGTATAACTTGTGGCTACTTTCCCTATCCCTTCTAAAACACACTTTGTGAAGTTCTCATATAGCACCAACTATAATTGTACAAGGTATAGTTTCATCTAGCTATGGTTCTGTTGGAGATTTAGTCATCATTTCTAGAATCATCTAATTTCTGAGCTATAGAAGTCACCTAATGATGGGGTATTAATCTTTTTTGTGTTCATGAGTCCCATTGCCATGTTTTTGACTGCAGCTGAGTGGGACAAATCAAAGACATACTGTCACTAGGGGTTGCCATTGTGAGAACTGTGCATTTTTGAATCAGATCATCTAAGTTCAAACCCTGTCTCCCTGTTTTACTATCCATTGTCTCTGGGCCATTTACTTAAATGCCCTGAACCTGTTTCTTCACCTGTAAAATGAACAGACTCAAGCAACTTACTCCCTTTTTAAAAAAAAATATCTTCCGCTTTTTTGTATCCTTATGATTTTCTCAAGTATCTCTCCTCCTCCCTATCCCAAAAAGCCATCCCCATATAACAAATATTACTTTTATGACAAAAAAAGAAAGAAAAAGAAGAGGAAAAATTAGCACAATCAATCACTATACTGAAAAAAAGTGAAAACATACAATGTGCTATACCTGTGTTCCCACTTCCAGGAAGGGGAAGGTTGGAAGTGTTCTCTCATATATCTCTCTTTTTCTGTCTCTGTCTCTATGTCCCTCCCTCCCTTTCTCTGTTTCTATCTCTGTCTCTATCTCTATCTCTCTCTATTTCTCTCTGTGTCTTTTCTCTTCCTTCTCTTTCTCTGTCTCTCTTCTTTATCTCTTTTTCTGCCTCTCTCTTCTTTTTCTTTCTCTCTCTCTCTCTCTCTCTCTCTCTCTCTCTCTCTCTCTCTCTCTCTCTCTCTCTCTCTCTCTCTGTCTCTCTCTCTGTCTCGTCATACTTGATCTTGATAATATTTCATGCAAACTATTTTGATTTCTCTCTAGGTTCCTGTTCTGTACCTACCATGCCTTAGCAGGTTCCCCAACCTAGAAATTCATTCCATCATTGATTTTCTTATACTGGAAGTATACTCTGCCCCTGTGGCCCCTTCCTCTGATTGACAGATATCTCTCAAAAGCTCCCATTTTAAGAAAGAACACAACCTTTTTTCTTCCACAGGCTATGAGGACTTTCTCCACAACACTTTTTTTCTCTGTACCCATGCTCTTCTACTATTTTTCAGATTCCCTTTATCTATCGTTTATATATTAGAATATAGGCTTTTTGAAGGCAAGACCTACCATTCTTTCTGTTTGTATTTTTATTACCAACACACTGCCTAGCATATAGTAATCACTAGTTTATACTAATTCATGTTGAATTGACAAAGCTGTTGCAAAAAGAGTACTTGATGGATTGTAAAGCACTAGGCAAATGTGAATTAGAATACATAATTTTCTGGGCCACTAAGGGAACACAAAATGGTGACTTTGAGGACAGAAGCTCTCTAAACTAGTGGATGTATTTTATATATTCATAGATCTGGACCAGGAAGGGGAACAAGAAATCATCTGATCTGTCATTTTACAGAGGAAGAAATGGAGTGACTCATCCAAAGTCATATAGGCACTGGTAAAAATCAGAAGTAGAATTTTAACTTCTTCCCACTGACTCCAAAACCCTTGTGCAAAACACTGAATCACAATTCAGAAAAACAAAAGACTACCTATCATCATTGTAGCAATTCTTTCCACTAATTCTTAAAGTGGCCCCAGGTACCATGAAGAATTAGAAAGCTCTAATAAGAAAGTCTGATAATTCTGTAGGTAACAGGGAAAAGAATGTTTGTTTTTCTAAAGACTGAGACTTGCAAGCTCAGAGTTTACCATAGTGGGTGGGAATCCAAATATAAGTTACTGGGTAACCCCTGTCCTTATTTTACTTTCAGGGTTAATAGAAGGAAATTTTATTGCCTAGGTATCTCCTTTAATTCCAGCTAATTGGATTTGTACCTTCTTTTCCAGAATCATATTTAGTTTATTTTTTTTTTTGCCTGAGCTCAAAGTGACTAGAGGAATTAATGATAGGTTTAACTTAGCCAATCTCTGCCATGCCCCCCCCCCAATCATTCATTCCAGAAAATCTCTCTTTGAGCATTCTGTTAAATTTACAGTAACATAGATGATGAAAACAAATTACTTTAAATAGATTTTAAAAATGAAGACCTTTGTATCTTTTCCATTCATTCCATTTAGTAGTGATAAAAAGATACACTATTCATATTGGGACCTAATTGGAAAGTCAAAGCCCCCCACTTCATCCTCTTTTTCTATCATTGCACAAGACTAAATCACTCAAACCATGTTTTCTTGGAAAAAAAGTAATGAAAACTAATAATAAATTTACAAGGAAACAGTGAAAAACTAGATGCAAAACTCTCAGTGATGGATCACCTCAATGTAATTATCATCAGTTTACTTTTAAATATAATGGCATCCAAGAGGCAGCAAGGGAGCTAGGAAAGGAAATCTAGTGAACAATGCATATATTGGCTCCCTCTTCTCGCTATACTTCATAACTTTAATATTTTCTTTCTTTGTCTATTGCTTTGTAAACTGAATTATACCTTCATTATCTCTGTATCTTTTAATCCAATCCTTTTTAAATACCACTGGGCCCTCTGACTGCTGAAGGCCACTGTTTTTGGATTCTGTGTCATGCTATAATAAGCTCATTATAGGAAGACATCAGGTATCTTCCATCCTCCAGAGATCCCTGATTGTGGCCAACTGCAGAGGTTGTTCTAAAAGGGTCCTTTGAGAAAGGAGATTTTGGGGACCAAGATTTAATGCTGAAACCTCCTCATCTTCCTACCCACTTTGTCCCAACTCTTAATATAGTATACAGCTTAGAATAATCATACTTACAATGTGGAGAAGCCAACAAAAGGCAAAGAATCCTTGCTGATCACTTCTTTCTTCTTCTGGCGGAATGGCCTGTCTATCCTATCCTCCCCTCTGCTCCCATGACCATAAATAGGAGTAGGGTAGGCTGTCTTTTGGGGACACAGGGATATAAGAATTTTTTTAAAATCTTAAATAGTGGTAGCTCAGTGGATAGAGCACTGTGCCTGGAATAAGGAAAATATTAATTCAAATTTGACCTCAGAGATTTATAAATTGTGTGACCCTTGAGCAATTCATTTAATCTGTATTTGCCTTAATCCATTGGAGAAGGAAATCAGAAAGCAGCTAGATTGTGCTCAATAGATAAGAATACTGGGTCTGCAATCAGGAAGACCTGAGTTCAAATTCAGTTTCAGATACTCACTAGCTGTGTGACCCTGAACAAGTCAGTTAATCTCTACTTGACTCAATCTATTGGAGAAGGAAATGGCAAGTCACTCCATTATCTTTGCTAAGAAAATCTCTTGAAAGTATTGAAGTGCTAGATAGTCCAGAGGTGACAAAGAATTGGATATGACTGAACAACAAGAGTCCTTAGTTTAAGGCTGATCTTAAGCAAAATGGTGAGTTGGCTGTTTTTCTTTGCTGTATCCCTTAGACACAATAGACTTTTATCCTCTATCCTTAATGGACTCTCTCCTTCCCCAGACTTCTAATATTATCTAAAGGACTTGATGTCTTTCAGAAGGGAGACAAATGTTGCCTCTGGCAAACTCTTCCATGTGAGGTGGTTCACATCAATGTCTTATTTTTCCAAGGAGTATGCGTATATAATATGTGGCAAGGCAAAACAACATTGCATTAGAATGAAGAAATCATTATTGGTGGAATTTCAGACAATGCAGTAAGTATAAGACTTAGATCTAGAAGGGATTTCAGAGATCATTTCATTTTGCTGATGAGGAAACTGGAATCCAGAGAGGTCTCTGGTTTTTTCAAGATCATCATGAAAGTAAATTGTAGAGTCAGGATTTGAACCCAGGACCTTCTGATTATCTTTACTCCATGTTATGTTACCTTCATAGGGAAAAAGGAAAATTCTAATACTGATACATAAACAATACTCTCTTCCACTAAACACATGAATATTCATTAAAAGAGCCAAGTTGTTAGGAAGAGTACCTGTGGGGAAAAGGTAATATATGAAAGTCAAAATGGTCTTACATAAAAAACTCATAAATATTGTAGTTCCTAGATAAGGTCAGCCACAATTGGATGGTGTTAACCTTATTTCTTCTCTTCTTTCTTTAACATATTTATTGGTATTTTGCCCCTATTCCATAGTCAGATTTTCCCTTTCCCCTTCTTCCTGCCCTTCTCCCTCTCCTTATCAGATTTCTATCCTTTTCTTTCTATCTTCCTCCTCTCTCCTCCACCTACATCTGCTCAGTTTCAAGACCTGACATCTGTAGCATTGGTGCATTGCCCCATTCAAAATGATTTGGGCTCTAAAAAGCAGCCCCTTCCAGTATCCTTCGCTATCCAGAATCCTGATTGATCAACAAACATAATATTTTGCACTCAAGTTCAATCACTATTTTGCTTGACAGCTAGAAAAAGAATTGCAGATAAAATATTAGTAGGTAAATCAACAGTGTTTTAAAGTTCATATTCTGTGCCTCTCAAAATATTTACAATTTGAACACAGTATCCCCTTGCTGTTCTTTCATTTGTTTCTCCTCTTTGGAAAAGAGCAGATGCATTTCATCATATGCCATGGAGTGGGAAACAAAGCACAACTCTATTGTCAGGTCAGGGTCAAATTACAATGGTTGACATTTCAAAGAAAATTTAACTATGGGAGATAATGGTCAGGAAGACACATCTATCAGTTATGAAATGTTTTTTTTTCTTCCAGTAATACTAAGAATGTAATAAGAGATTAATAGACCTTTCTGGACACAGAATGGAGATTTCGCCTTTGACTGGAATATTTTTAAAAGCTGGAATAGACACATTCAAGACTTGGCATGTGCATTATTGTTGCTTTTTCTATGCAGTCTATATCTTCATTTCCTTTCCTTCCTATGCATGGGATAGAAGCCATAATATTTTTTGAACCATCCTTAAAGGGAGAATTTTTAATAGGGTATGTATCATGTACTCTGCATGGTCAGATCATATCTAAAATAAAATATTCAATTCTACTACCACATTTTAGGAAAGATATTGAGAAGGGGGATGACTCGAATATTCTGGGGGCATCTAAGAGTCATAAATTTTGAACTAGAAGGGACCTTACTGGCCATCTTGTCCAGTATCTTCATTTTATAGTTGGTAGAAGATTTTAACTCCATGCCATATGAAGATGGTTTGGAGCAGGGGTGGGAAACTTCTTTTTCTTCTAAGGGCCATTTGGATATTTATAATTTGTGGATAAAAATTATCAACTTAAAAACTCAAGCAGTGGGAAGTTGCTAAGTGGGAGTTCATCATCACTTGTGATTATCTTGGCAGAGGCAGACCAAATGATTTTGGGGCCTTATACACAGCCTATGGACCAGACATTCTTCACCCCAGTTTAGAGTAACCAGGAATATTTAATCTAAAATAAAGAAAGCCCACGGGAACTATGCTAATTGTTTCCACAAATTCAAAAGAACTTGAGTAAGGGAATAACTTGTGAAAGAAGGATTGCAGGGCCAAACAGCAATTTTGTTGCAAAAGGGGAAATTATGGTTTTCTTTAATTTTTTCTTTAGTTTTTACATTAATTTTTTTAAAAAATTGATTTCCTGCAAATTAAAACAACTCTGAGGTACTACTGCACATCTCTCAGATTGGCTAAGATGACAGGAAAATATAATTATGGGTGTTGGAAGAGATGTGGGAAAACTGGAACATTAATACATTGTTGGTGGAGTTGTGAACTGATCCAACCATTCTGGAAAGCCATATGTAAAGATGCCCAAAGGGCTGTCAAACTGAGCATACTCTTTGATCCAGCAGTGTCTCTGCTGAACATGTATCCCAAAGAGATTATAAAAAAGGGAAAAAAGACCCTCATGCAAAATTGTTTATAGAAGCCCTTTTTGTAGTTGGAAACTGAATGGATGCCCATCAGTTGGAGAATGGCTAAATAATTTATGGTTTATGAATATTATGGAATATTATTGTTTTATAAAAAATGATCAGCAGGATGATTTCAGAAAGTCTTGGAGGGACTTACATGGATTGATGCCGAGCGAAGTGAGTAGAACAAAGGGTTCATGTAGTTTCTGGGTTTGTCTTGGAAAGTAGACTCTCAATATTACTTTGAATGCAATTTTAAAAAATGGTATTTCTCTTTTTAAAAGTTTTTTTTTTGGTAATATACAGAAAGACTAATGATTTGTGTGGATTTATTTTATACCTTGCAACTTTGCTAAAGTTGTTAATTGTTTCCATTAGTTTTATCTTCCTTACTAGATCATCAATTACTTGAAGACATGAAATCATAATCTCTCCTTCTTAGTGATTGCAACAATGCCTTGCATATGATTGGCACTTAGGAAATTTTTCTCTATTAGCCAAGAAAAAGAAAACACTGTATTTTTATTTCAGTTTTATAAACATTAAGAGGTTATCATATGGAAGTTCTAGAAAGAAACCATTCATGGAAAAAAAGGTCCACAGGAGCTAAGTAAGAAGGCCACTGAGCCATAGTGGCTAAATCTAGAGATTCATGGATGGCTGGTCAAAAAAAGGAAGATTTTACAAGGATTATTATTATTGTTATTACTAACAAAAGATGACCAGGCAAATATAAAAAGGTATGGATCTGTGCGACTACTTTCTCATCTCAAGACATTTTTAATACATTGAACATATCCTTAATGAAAATATGCAAAGGAAATAGACAGGTGATTTTTAACAGTACAATGAACTACATCTTTAGTCACACAACTGAGAGGTGCTGAGAATATAAGATGTTATCATATTCTATTAATTATCCACTGATTTTTAATTACAAAAAAGTTTGTGATTGTAAAATGAGATGGAACCTTATAGGGTCTCTTCAAATAATAAAAGGAGTCTTTTATATGCTTAACATTCTGCTAGTGTTCAGATAAGAGACTCACCGATCCCTAGTGGCACTTGCCATACAGTAAGAATATAATTTAGATAAAAATAGCGACAATATATGAAAAGTCCTTAATGAAACAAATAAAATTCTTCGTATCATTAATGATTGGAGAGATAAGGGGAGGGATTATGTTACAATGAAAAGAGTGTTGGATTTGGAATTCATCAACTACACAATGGCCAAGATGATTTTTTCTAAAGTCAAATTCTGACCATGTCACGCTCAAGTGACTGCCTTTTACCTCCAGATGAAATCTAAAGCGCACTTGTTTATCACTTAAATTTCCTCATGCTCTGTATCCTTACTGAATCTCCAATCTTGTTATACTCCCCCATTAATCCCTCAATTCCTGACCTCTCACATCTTCAAATGTGGCACTGTCTCCTCTCTCTGCCAGTTATACTCCATATCCAAAATGCTCTGTCCCTCAATTCACCTCTTGGTCTATTTTCAGTCTCAGCTCAAAGCCTATCTTCTTTAAGAGGTTGTTTCTGATCTTCCCAGCTATCAATACCTCCCATTTTAGATTGCCTTCCATCTATTCTTCATATTTCCTGCATGTCTACATTACTTAAATGTTGTCTCTTTCATTAGAATGTATTCTCCTTGAGGACAGGATCTATGATTTTTGTTTTCATTTGTATTCCAAATACTTAGCACAGTACCTGGTATATAATAAATGTTTAATAAAAGCTTGTGATAATAGGGGCAGAATCACCAAGAACTGAAGACTGATTAGATAAGATATTCAACTTAGAATGCAGCTCAAATATCATCTGGTGCAATCTCTTTTCAAAATATAATCTCTATATAATAAACATCTCAGAAAAGTGGTCAGCCAAATTCTCATTAAAGATAGTCAGTAGTGGGTTTGTATCCCAGATTTGCTACTTATTTGTAGAGAAGTTATGAGCCAATCAAAACTTCTTTTAGTCTGTGTGCTCACCCATAAGTTGAGTAGGTTGAATTAGATTACCTAATAAAGGGTTTTTTCATTACTACATGTATCATGCTATGAAATAATCTTTGAGTTGGGCTTTAAAATAAAATAAAAATTTAGAGCATGGATAGGATTTCAACAAGAATAGAAAATGAGAAAAAGAACATTCCAAGAACAAAAACCAACCAAACAAAAGCAATACAAGCAAAAGAGTTTGTTCAATATGTTGAGTTTTGTAAGAAATAGTGTGAGAAAAGACTAGTAAGGTAGAATGACCCCACATTATGAAGGGTCTTGAATGTCAGATTAAAGAATTTCATTTTCAGTTGAAGTTAACAGTCAGAGAAGGGTTTTGAGCAAAAACTTATATGCACAGATGAGTGTATACATATGGATAGAGCAATAGATAAATAGATGATGGATGGATGGATGGATGAATGGTTAGATAGATGGATGGAAAGTTTTGTAGATAGATAGATAGATAGATGGATATTTAAACAGATAGACAGGCAGACAAAGCCTTTACTAAATATTCACTATATTCCAGGCAATGTACTAAACTCTGGAAATACAAACACAAACAAAAAATGAAAGTCCCTATCTCTGAGGAGCTTACATTGTAATGAGGGGAAATAGCATAGAAAGGGGAGCTGGAAAGCAGGGGCAGGGAGGTGAGGCACAGATGGATACATAAGAAGATTATTCTAGTAGCAGAATAAAAATATGAATTGAAGTAAATGTAGAGACATGTTACTGCAATAAATCAGGCAGGTAGCAAATAAGTCAACATCATTCGGGATTTAGAAGACTGGGAAAAACCCGGAGTGAATGGGAAGGCAGAATCAACAAGAATTGAAGACTGATTAGATGTACTAGGCAGAATCATAGGATATTCAAGTTGGAGGTCATCTCAAATGTCATCTGTTGAAATCTCTTCTCAAAGCATAAGCTCTATACAATATCCTGGAAAAGAGGTGAACCAAATTCTAATTAAAGACATCTAGTGACAAGAACTCACTATTTCCTCAGGCAACCCATTGCAGTTTGGGGTAGTTTTGATTGTCAGGAAGTTTTCCTTCTGTTAAGACACATTATTCCTCCCTTGGCCTCTCTCCATTGGTCCTTGGTTTGCCCTCAGGGGACAAGCAGAGAAAGTACATTTTCTCTTACATATGACAACTTTTCAAATATTTTAAAGTTACTCTTATGTTTATCTCAAGTTTTTTTTTTCCTCTCCAAGTTAAACAGAGTCAATTTAATTAAACTGATTATTATGTTTTCTAATCCCCATTACTGTCTTGATTGACCACCTGGGACAAATTCCAACTTATGAAAGTTTACTCAAAAAATGTATTACTTCAAATTGTATATACTATTCCAGAGAAGTTCTGACTAGTGCAGAGTCTGGTGACATTATCATTTATCCACCAGACATGCTAAATCTCTTAGTAGCATCAGAAATAACATTGTTTTCAGTGATCAACAGATCAGCTAACTCATGTTAAGCTTTAAGTTCTTAAAAACTCATAATTCTTTTCCACATGAATAATTTTGTAGCCATTAACTAGCCTACTCTGTATTCATGTAATTACTTTTTTGAATCCAAGGATAGAATTTTACTTTTATCTGTAGTAAATTCATTGTTAGTTTTTGTATCAAAGTTCTATCATCTAAAGTGATAGTTATCTTTCTTAATTTCTTGCTATACATAATTTGGTGAGCTTCCTGTTTATGCCTTCATCTAAATCTGTTATATGAAATATTGAACAAAATTAGGTAAAAGAAAGAATATTGTGACAGCATGCTAGAAATTTTTCTCCTATTTGACATGGATCCTTTAATCAACTGTTAATCAACCAATTTTAAAGTGACCCAATTAGCTTACATCCATCTTGTCCATAAAGGTAGTATAAGACACTTTGTCATATTCTCTGCCAAAACTAAGATGTATTTTGTTCACAGTGTATTTTGTTTGTGATTTTCTTGTCCAGTAACACTCTCAAAAAAGGGAGACAAGGTAGTCTGACCTGACATTATTTACACCTTTTTGGGTTCTTGGGTCTCATAAGTTATGCCTTTCCTAGTCAAGAATTTTCCCAGAAATTTATATTAAGATAATTTGTCTAGGGTTTAAAGTATCATTTATGTCTTTTGGAAATGAGACCAACATTTGACCATCTCTAAACTCCATAGACCTCTCCTATTTTCCATGAGTCTTCAAAAATTACCAATACTATTTCAATAATAATATTGGCAAGGTCTTTTAATTATCTCAGTAGTGCAGGTGTTTTTAATTCATTGAGGGCAGTTCACTTACAAGTGAGATTGATTTCTTAAATTCATCTTTAGTTGTTTTGTTCTATCTTTACCAGCCTGAAATACAATTGTTTTTAGAGAATGCAGAAAAAAATAGTTTTGGGAGGTTTGTTTTTGTTTGTATATTAGTACTTAGCATAATGCCTGGCACATAACAAGTACTTAAATGCTTCATTAATCTATCATAGATCTATCAACCTCTCATCTTTCTACCTGAAAATTAGTAAACATTATTTTAAAAGTGCTTAGATACCCTTTTACATTATTATTCACTCTTTTTTGTTTCTATTTCTTATACATGTCTTTTAAAATCAATTTATATATAAGCTTGTATACAACCTCATCATTGGAATACTATCCCCATTTTGCTTGCTTTTTCACTTCTATTAGGATCTCTGGCACTTAATGCAGGGCACTAAGAGACATAGGATATGCTTAAGAAAACTCTATCTAAACACCAGAAAAGGGTAGCTAACGAACACAGTGAATAAAGTATCCTGGAGTAAGGAAGACTTCTTCCTATGTTCAAATTTAGCCTCAAACTCTTACTGGCTGTGTGACACTGAACAAGTCACTTAATCCTTTTTGCCTCAATTTCCTCATCTGTAAAATGAGTTGAAGAAGGAAATGGCAAACCACTGGTATCTTTGCAAGAAAATCCCAAAAGAAGTCAGACATAACTGAAAAATGATTGAACAATGAAGATATTAGTTTTAATTTTTAAAAGTTTGTGCCACAGTGTTGTATTCATCCTCACTTGCTTGTTCTCAGTGCAAGTTCTTTAAAATCTGAGTTTAAGAATTTTTGTGTAATTACATATTTAGAATGTTGATCCTATTTGTCCGCATTCTTATCAAATCAACTAAATTACCAACTGAGAAATTCTATCCTTATTGAATCAACATGTTATACTATTTCTCTTACCTCTGAGATCTTGGAAATTTCCCCCTCTAAAGTCTAGAGTAATATAAAAAAAATATTTCCAATGGTCCTTTCCTTATCTATCACAGATTCTGTGATAGCAAATTATCATTTCCAATTAATTAAGCAATTTTTCTCTCTTCATTTAGAATAAAATTCATAATATTAGTCCCTTCATTTCTTCTTTAGTCTTCCAAAAGATGAAATTACCAGCAAGACAAATCAAGAACATGGGACAGTAAAAGAATATAGGATTTGGCAAGAGAGGACTTAATTCAAATTCTGGCTCCATGTTCTTCTATCTATATGATCTTAGGCAGGTCACTAAACATTTCTTGTTTTCAGTTTAATCAATCATAAATTGAGAAGGATAGAATAGATGACATGACAACCTGTTTCTATCTATGTATGGTATATATGTGTGTTTGTGTAATATGTATATACACAATTCAATAATATACTTATATAACATATATGATATATGTCTATATAAACTCACTTTTATAACCACATATGTACATAAATCTATGGTTATGTGATCTTAAGACTTTAACAGTTGAATATTAAACTATGTTTTGCATAATCTTACATGTATCATCAATATCAAAATCTGTATCTTCTCAAGGAGGTGGGAGGGGTGGAGGAAGAGAATTTTGAATTCAAAATTTTTAAAATGATTGTGGAAAACTTTTACATGTAATTGGGAAATATTTAACAAAATAAATATATTAAAAAAAAAAGAATTTATCAGCTGCAATGTATTTTGGTGAAAAGAAATTTCCAGAAAATATAAGTTTTATAGGATCATGAATTTATATTTGAAAAGTACTTTGGCATTTTGTGGCCAAGCTACAGATTCTGTAGCTCCAAATTTAGCAATCTTTCGACTATACAACTTGGAGTCTCCTATGACTGTATCCATCCTCTATGCCATCTTTGTTGGTAGGGATTTGTCACCTCAAGGAATACCTCCATGTCAGCTGGAGGTTTATAGCATATATATATATATATATATATATATATATATATATACACACACACAGAGAGAGAGAGAGAGAGATACTGATACTCCTGGCATGATACCTTTTTCATTTTTCCTTCTGTCAACCCTTTATCTAAACAGTTTCTATTATATTTGGTCTTCTCCAATACTTTAAGTTTTATGAACTTCTACAACTGCCTTCTTGATAAATATAGCTTCCCTGTTGCTTTTTCTAACTAATCTGTTTCTTGTAAACACTGAACACTGAAGCTCAGGGAAAGGTTATAATGGAGGTTTAGATAAGAGTAATAGTAGTTTGCAAAATACTTTACAAATATTATTTCATTTTATATCCACAATAATCCTTGGAAGTAGGTGTTATTATTGCCCCTTTTACAGATGAGGGAATTATGGAAGGCACTTAGTCACTTAAGTGACCTGTCCAGAATTTCATACTTAATAGATATCTGAGACTATATTTGAACTTGGTCTTCCTGACTCCAGATTTACAACTCTGTTCACAATGGTAGTCATTAGTATGGAGAAGAATATCTTAGAACCTAGATTACAAATGAAAGAGTCTTTATAATCTTTAGAAGCCTTGTGGCTATAAATTTCAAATCTTTTAGTAGTTCACAACAGAACAGAAATACTCACTATTACTTGATGGCACACTTATTTAAAGAAATATTGATTTATTTTTCATAAAATTAAGGAATCAAAGTAACATCAAGTATGCTCATAGTATTAAAGAAATGTTCTATAGAATAGGGATTAAAGACCCATATTTAAACAGAGTAAAATTTCCACAGAATATTGGGTTGCAAATTCTCTGTGTCTTGGTATGCATACTGCCTCTTTTTTGAGGTAGCCAAAAAGTCTATTACAAGGTGATGTTCCTTAACTTTTTCCATTCCTTCGTCTTTCCAACTCTTCCTCTCCTTTTCTATGTCAATTTAGTCTGACTTTGTAAACTCTAGTTCTTTCATACAACAGTCAAACCCATTGCCTCTGGCCCCATGGCATAGGGTATATAATTCATTTAATTAGGCAGACTCTACTTTGTGTCTCTACACTTGAATATTACCTTGAAAACATTCTATTCTACTTGTGTATATTATTTTGTAGCCCATATCTGCATTCAGTCCTCATGCATACAATAGAATTGCTGCCATTTCATATAAGAAATAAGATTGTAATTCTAACAGACTAGTAATAAGCATGCAGTATTTATTTTAAAGCATTCTTCACATTTAATAGATACTATCTATCATTTTATCTTGAAAGAAGAACCTTACCCAGGGTAAAAAGTATCTTGAGAAAAAGAGCCTTACTTAATTTGAAGGAATCATTTATCAAATAATTAGTATATAAACTACATGAGAGTAAGGATTATTTTCTCCCCTGTATTTATATCCCTAGCACCAAACATAGTAGCTGGCATTTACTATGCTGGTAGGCAGTTAATAAGTGTTTGTTAATTGATAATTCTGATGTTGGAATTACTCTAGATAGCACTGTTGAATTTGTCCAAAGCCCATCCACAATAGACCACAGCATAAAAGTTAAACCAGTTATCCGAAGAAAAAGAAAACAAAAACAAAACAAAGCAGTGATGTGCAACTATTCTTCTTCACTACCTTCCACCCTCCCCGTAACCTTTCTTATTGATTTAAGGGTTTGTTGTGATTGATTAAAATCTATAACATTCAAATGGACAAAACAGTGCCTTCAGAAAAGGAACATCTGCTTGCCAAAGACAGCTCTTGGCTCTTTCAATTAAAGTGTTGAGAACATAACCCACTCTTCCTTTCTGGGTGGAAAAGGTTTGATCTCAAACTTAACATGAGTAAATGAATACATATGAATATGTAAGCTGACAGTGGCAGTTGCAAAATGAAGCTACTTTGAGTTCCTAATGATTAGACTGTCTTACAATGAAAAGTGGGTGGGAAAGGAGAGAGAATTTCAGACAATCTAATGACACATTAAGTTTAAGCCCCAAATAAATTTTGCATCCTTAGGCACTTTCTCTACCACTATCTACCTATGCACCTGATTTTTTTTTAAATGTGATTATTTGGTGGGACTTCTCTCAAAGTAGTGATTTTCAGCCAGTAATGTGTCACATTATGCTGATTAAAAGCAAGTCACAAACTATATATCAGGTATTTTATTGGCAGTTTGCATTTAGACAGACATAATATCCCTTGACACTCCTGGATTTTTCTTGGGGTAAGGTAAGATAGTAGAATTTGAACTGACTGAAATTTTGAACAGCACCAACTTTTTTGTTCTAGCCTTCAAGAAATAAGAAAGGTGAAAGAGAGCACTAAGTTTCTTGAACTAGCTACCTGAGAAGAAAAATCAGAATTATGAAGTCTTAAAATATTTTATTTTATTTTCAGTGCCAAATTATTTCTCTCACTCTTTCCCATCTGCCATCCAATTAAGAAGGCCAGAAGAATGAAACTCATTACAAATATGTATAATCGTGCAAAACAAATTTCTGCATAAGTCACCCTAAAAGAGGGATGGGAGGTAAAAGGGACAAGAAAAAGAAGGAAAAAATCATGTTTCTGAACTCTCAATCTGTTATTCTCTATCTGGAGATGGATAGGATATTCCATCATAAATTGTTTGAAATTGCAATTAGTTACAGTGTGAATTAAAACTACTGTCTTTCGCAATTGATTAATTCTGGTTCTGTTCAATATTATTTACCATCAGTTCAACTTCCCAGGTTTTTCTGAAACCATACCCTTCATTTCTTACAGCACAATAATATGTTGTCTCATTCATCTACTACAACTTGTTCAGCTATTTCTCAAATGATAAACATCTCATCAGTTTCTAATTCTTTGCCATCATAAAAAGAGCTACCATAAACATTTTTGTACAGAATGGTACCTTTTCTCTTTCTTTGATCATTTTGAAGAGAAATCCTTTTAGTTTAATTGTTGGATAAAAGGAGTATGAACAATGTAATAGATTTGTGGACATAATTGTGCATTGTTTTCCAGAATGTTAAGGTTAATTAATAGTGCATTCATGTAACAATTTTTCTACATGCCCTCCAGCCTTGGTCATTTTGACTTTTTTTTTTTGGTCATTTTAGCCAATCTGATGTAAAGTTGTACTTTAGAGTTATTTTACTTTGCATTTCTCTAATTCTAAGTTATTTAGAGTACTTTTATGTAGCCATTGATCATTTGAATTTTTTCCTTTAAAAACTGCTTATTTATATCTTTTGAATATTATTTGGAAAAGAGCTCATTTTCTTATAAATATCCCAGGTCCTTATATATATATTAGAAGCAGGTCTTTTATCAGAGAAATTTAGTATAACTTTGCCCCAGTTTTTGTGCTTTTCTTTCAATTTTAGCTGCATTGGTTTTATCTCTACAATTTTTAAAAAATGCCTCATCAAAATTATTCATTTTACTTTTTATGACTTCTCTAGTTGGTCATGAATCCTTCCCCTATTCATAGTTATTACAGGTAATTTCTTCCATGCCACTTTCATTTGTTTACAGTATCAACCTTTTCATCTTAATAATATACCTAATTTAAGCTTATATTGGTATAGAATGTGATATAATGTTCTCTGCTTAGTTTCTATCTTCCAGATTTCCCAATAGTTTTATCAAATAGTGAATTCTTGCCACAAAAAGTAGAATCTTTGGGTTTATCAAATACTAGGTTATAGTGCTTATTCATTTCTATATATATATATATAGTGTTCCTAATTTGTTCTACTAATCAAGTCCTCTATTTTTTACTTAGTACCAAATTGTTTTGGCAATTACAGCTCTGTATCATAGTTGGAAATCTGCAATTACTAATCCCTCTCCTTTCCCATTTTTTCAATGATTTCTTTGGCATTCTTGATCTTTTAAAACCATATAGTCTTTACTATGATTTTATATATTACTGATTTTATTCTAGAGAGGACGTATTCTAATCAATCTGAAATGCAACATTCTATTCTGGAGGAGTGATATTATATATTTATTATGAGTACAGAAGACTGTATAAGTCCTTTGGGAGAGATGGAATTAACCCAAAGGGATAGGTATTTAGAAAATTGATACAAATATGTAAGAAGAATAATCCCAAATAGATAAATGGTGAAAAAAAATAAGTTTTCAAAAGATAAAATGTAAACTTGTATTATCAAAAACAAAATCTCTGAAAACCAGTAATAAAAATACAAATTGAAATAACTTTGAGGTTTTATTACATTCTCATGAAATTGATAAAAATGACAAAAGAATCTCTTCCGAGGGTGGAGCTAAGTTGGTGGAGTAAAGTCAGGAAGCTGCTCCAGCTCTCCTGGTTTCTCTCAAAAAACAAAAAAACCAAGCCTCTGAACAAAGTCTGATGGGATGAAACCCTTCTTCAACTCAAGATAAACTGGAAAAACTTCAAGAAAGGTCAGTCTCACTGGGGTGAAAAGGATATTCAGTCCAGGTCAGATAGACTCTGGGAAAGCCAGTGAGAGGGTCTTAATCATAGCAAATTAGCAACTGAGACCCTCAGTCGTGGCTCAGTAGAGAAGCACAGCAGGGAGCAGCCTCCATCCCAGCCCAGAAGGCAAACTCTGGGTACCCAAGCTTTTCCTGGAAAGAGCAGGCAAAGTTACCCCCTGCAAACACAAAGGGGCCCTGTGGTCAAAGCCAAGGCTCAGAGCTGCACAGGAAGCTTGGGACAGAGCCCCCTTTACCCTAGGAGCAGAGCTCAACTACAACAGTAAAAAAAAAAAAGAGTAAATACCAAAATAAAAGGGAAAAAAATGAGCAAGAAACTTCTAGAAAAGAATCTTGACAATGGAAAGCTACTATGGTGACAGGACAGACTAAAACACAAACTCAAACCAAGAAAAAATGTCCACAGAAGAAATTTCAAAGAGTGATATGAAGTGGTCTCAAGCCCAAAGAGGCTTCTTGGAAGTGTTCATAAAAGACTTTAAGAGGCAAACAAGAGAGGTAGGGGGAAAAAAAAAGAGAGAGGAAATGAGAGATATGCATGAGAGAGTCAGTGGCTTGGAAAAGGAAGGAAAAAAAAAATTGTCTGAAGTCCTTAAAAAGTAGAATTAACAAAATGGAAAAAAAAAATACAAAAGCTAACTGAAGAAAATCACACATTAAAAACTAGATCAAAGCAAATGGAAGCTTATGACTTTGTAAGACAGTCTCTTTGGGCTTAAAACTAATTTATTTCATTCTTTGAGATTTCTTCTATGGATGTTCTGCCCTCATCTGAGTCTGTATTTTAGTCTGCCCTGTCACCATAGTAACTTCCTATTGTCAAGGTTCTTTTCTGTTTCTTGTTTTGTTTGTTTTACTTTTAAGGTGGAACTCTGCTCCTGGGGTAAAGGTAATGCTGTTCCAAGCGTCCTTGGTTTTATTCTGTCAGATTCTGTTTAGAAGCTTGCTTTCATGTGGTTTTAGAGGGGAATTGGGAGAGCTCCAGCAGCTTCCTGACTTTACTCCACCATCTTGGCTCTACCCCAGGAACACCAGGGGTAACAATTCTGATCTCAGATAAAGGCAAAAGTAAAAATAGATCTTATTAAAAGGAATAAGGAAGGAAAGTACATCTTGATAAGTACATCTTTATAAACAAGGAAGTAGTAGCTGAATGTGTGTGCACCAATCGGGAGAGCAGCCAAATTCTTAGAGAAGATTTTAAACCAGTTATAGAAATAAATAGACAGCAAGACTATAATAGCAGGGCACCTCAACTTTCCTCTCTCAGAAATCAGACAACTCTATCTACAAAATAAATAAGAAAGAAAGAAGGGAGGTCAATAGGATCCTAGAAAACCTATATATGATAGACCTCTGGAGAAAATTGAATAGGGACAGAAAAGAATGCCTCTTTTTCTCAGCAATATATGACCCCTACACAACAATTGACCATGTATTAGGGCATAAAAACTTCAGAATCAAATGGAGAAAGGCAGAAATAGTAAATGCTTCCTTTTCAGACCATTGTGTAATAAAAATTATATTCAATAAAAGGCCAGGGAAAGATAGATTTAAAAACCAATTGCAAATTAAATCATCTAAAGAATGAGTGAGTCAAATAGCAAATCACAGAAACAATCCATAATTTCATCCAAGAAAATGACAATAATGAGACAACATACCAAAACCTATGGGATGCAGCCAAAGCAGTTCTTAGGGGAAATTTTATATCTCTAAATAGCTGCATAAAAAAAATAAAAAGGAGATCAATGAATTAGGCATACAACTAAAAAAGCTAGAAAAAGAATAAATTAAAAACTCCCAATTAAATACCAAAGTAGAAATTTTGAAACTCAAAGGAGAGATTAATAAAATAGAAAATAAGAAAACTATTTAACTAATTAAAAAAAAAACCTAAGAATTGGTTTTATGGAAAAAACCTAACAAAATAGATAAAATTTTGGTTAATTTGATCAGAAAAAGGAAAGGAAAAAACCAAATCATTAGTGGCAAAGTAACAAAGAAATCAAAACAATAATTAGGAGTTATTTTGCCCAAATGTATGGCAGCAAGTCTGACAATCTAACTGAAATGGATGAATATTTATAAAAATATAAATTTCCTCAATGAAGAGGAAATAAATTACCAAAGTAGTCCCATTTTAGAAAAAGAAATTGAACAAGTCATTAATGAACTCCCTAAGAAAAATCTCCAGGGCCAGATCATAAGTAAATTATACCAACCACTTAAAGAACAATTAATTTGTAAAAACAAGTAAAGGAGTAACTGTCAAATTCCTTCTATGACACAAGTATGGCACTGATACTTAAACCAGAAAGAGCCAAAACAGAGAAAGAAAATTACAGATCAATCTCCCTAATGAATATTGATGCAAAATTTTAAAATAAAATATTAGCAAAGAAATTACAGCAACTTATCAACAGGATAATACATTTTGACCAAGTGGGATTTATACCAGGAATGCAGGGCTGGTTCAGTATCAGAAAATTACTACCATAATCAACCATATCAATTAAAAAAAAACAGAAATTATATGATGATCTCAATATGCAGAAAAAGCTTTTGGCAAAATACAGCACCTATTCCTATTAAAAACAATAGAGAACATAGGGATAAAGGAAGCTTCCCTTAAAATAATAAGCAGTATCTATCTAAAACCAACAGTAAACATTATTTGTAATGGAGAAAAGCTGGATGGTTTCCTAGTAAGATTAGGGATGAAGCAAGAATGTCTATTATCACTACTATTATTCAACAAGATTAGGGATGAAGCAAGAATGTCTATTATCACTACTATTATTCAACATTGTACTAGAAATGTTGGCTTTAGCAATAAGAAAAGCAATAGAAATTAAAGAAATCAGAATAGGCAATAAGGAAATAAAACTATCACTTTTTACAGACGATATGATGATATGCTTAGAAAATCCTAGAAAATCATCCAAAAACCTATTGGAAACAACTCATAACTTTAGCAAAGTTGTAGTATATAAAATAATCCAAACAAATCATAAACATTTCTATATATTGTTGACAAAGGCCTTTGGCGAGAGATAGAAAGAAAAATTCCATTTAAAATAACTGTAGACAAAATAAACTATTTGGGGGTCTACCTGCCAAGACAAACCCAACTGCTGTGCAATTCTCACATAAATAAAGTCAGATCTAAACAATTGGGAAAATATTAATTGCTCCCAAGTAGGCTAAGCTAATGTAATTCTCCCTAAGTTGATTTACTTCTTTAATTCCTTACCAATCAAACTGTCAAAAATTATTTTACAGAACTAGGAAAAACAATAACAGAATTCATCTGGAAGAACAAAAGGTCAAGACTATCAATGAGGAAAAAATACAAAGGATGGTGGCTTAACAGTACCAAACCTAAAACTGTATTATAAAGCAACAGTCATAAGAACTATTGGTACTGACTAAGAAATAGAATCGTGGATCAGTGGAATAGATTAGGTACATAGAATACAATAGTCAAGACCTATAGTAATGTATATTTTGTAAAACCCCAAATTTGCTTCTGAAATAAGAACTCATTATCTGACAAAAATTGCTGAGAAAATTGGAAAATAATATGTGAGAAACTCACCATAAATCTACATTTCGTACCCCATACCAAAATAAGGTCAAAATGGGTACATGATTTGAGCATAAAGGATGATGCCATAAACAAAGTAGGAGAGCAAAGGATAATTTACCTATCAGATCTTTGGAGAAGGAAGAAATTTATGACCAAAAAACTAGAAAACAGTATGAAAGGCAAAATGGACCAACTTTATATTAAATTAAAACATTTTTGAACAAACAAAATCAACAGAAACAAAATTAAAAGAAGTGCAAAACTGGGAAAAAATATTTACAGCCCAGTATTTCTGATGTGTCATATCAAAGATATATTAGATTAAAATATATTAAGAACTGTGTCAAATTTATAAGAATATAAGCTATTCCCCAAGTGATAAATGGTCAAAGGATATGAACAAAGAATTTTCAGATGACAAAATTAAAGGCATCTATTGTGATATGAAAAAAATATTCTAAATCACTATTGATTAGAGAAATGCAAATTTAAAACAACTTTGAGGTACCACCTCACTTCTCAGATTGACTAATATACCGGGAAAAGATAATTATAAATGTTGGAAATATGTGGGAAAACTGAGACACTAATGCATTGCTGATGGAATTGTGAAATGGTCCAATCATTCTGGAGAGCAGTCTGGAACTATGTCCAAAGGGCTATAAAACTGTGCTTCTCCTTTGACCCTATAGTGCCATTATGTCCCAAAGAAATCTTAAATGAGGGAAAAGGACCCACATGTGCAAAAATGTTTGTAACAGCTCTTTTTCTGGTGGCAAAGAATTGAAAAATAAGTGGATGCTCATTAGTTGGGGAATGACTGAACATATACTACAATATAAAAATAATGGAATATTATTGTTCTTATAAAAATGATGAACAAGCTGATTATAGAAAGTCCTGAACAGATTTACATGAACTGATGCTAAATGAAACAAGCAGAACCAGAAATACATTGTACACAAGAACAGCAAGAATGTGTGATGATCATCTGTGAAAGACTTGGTTCTTCTCAATAATTCAATGATCTGAAACAATCCCAATAGACTTTGGCCAAAAAGTGTTATCTGGGGCATCCCGAAAAAAACTAAGGAGACTGAATGTAAATCAACATGTGCTATGCTTACTTCTTTTTTCTGTTTTTTTTTTTTTTATAAGCTTTCCCATGGTTTTTCCCCTTTGCTCTGATTTTTCTCTCCCAATATGATTCATAAAGTAATGTTTATTAAAAATAAATAAATTTACTAGGAAAAGTGACTGTGGGGACTGAGTATGGATCACAACATAGTATTTTCATTTTTTGTTTGCTTGCATTTTGTTGTCTCTCATTTTTTCCTTTTTGATCTGATTATTTTTGTGTAGCATGATGATTGTGGAAATATGTTTAGAAGAATTGCTTTTAACATATATTGTTTAACATATATTGGATTATTTGCCATCTAGGGGAAGGAAAAAAATTGGAACACAGTGTTTTGCAAGATGTTAAAAATTATCTATGCATAGGCTTTGAAAATAAGAAGCTTTTTTTAAAAAAAAGAAAAAAATGACAAAACAAGAAAATAGCTTTCTTCTTTTTGAAGGAGTGTTGGGAGGATAGGTATACATAATCATTAGTATTGGATTTGTGAATTGTTCTACTTATTCAAGGGTTGTCCGGGTAGCGGATTAAAACTGTACAGAAAAAAAAGTAACTAAATTGTTCATACTCATGTATTTAATGATATTACAAGTAGGCATATATTCCAAGAAGTAAAATACAGAGGAGAAATAATTCTTATGTATAAAAGTATTTATATCATTATTTTTCTTACAGCAAAAAAACTGGAAACCAAAACTACTACTACTACTACTATTACCTCTTCTTTTGGTTTTTAAGACACTTTGTAATCTGACATGATCAACCAAGAGGAATGTATTAGCTACATTTTTTACTATGTAATTATAGAGCATATGTTATAGTATTATGTAACATATCATATATTATGCTTTGTTCTATTTCATGTAAGAATTGTGAAACACCTTTGACTCTTTCCTCATTTTCATCCTCTTTATCCAAACTATATCTTTTTATTTCTTCCTTAAAAGCATCTTCCAAATTTATCTTTCTGTCTCTAATACCACAATTATCACTATAATACAGGCACTTGTCATCTCTAATCTGAATCATTACTAGAGTCTCATGGTTGGCAACTCTATTTTCCTTTAATACTATATTCCTCCAATACATCTCCTTTTACTTATCTCCTCAGTTTCTTGATATTACATTCCTTGCACAGTACTAGAATTTGGACTTATTTTTTAAAAAATCTATCAAGGAATTCATTCCTATTGACTAATGTCAACCACTGCCCACAAAATACAGGAGTCAAGACATTGGTACAATTTAGACAAGGATCATAATAGCAGTTGCCACAGTGTTGCTGGTCCAGTAATTAGATCTATAAAATGCTTGGATGTCTCTGAGCACGATCTCCAGACAACTTTGTGGTTACAATTCTAGAATGACAGTTTTTATCATGTAATAAGAATGCTAAGGCTGTTGTGATGATATATAGGAGATTTAGACTAATGATCGCATTGTTCTTCCTTTAACTTATTTTTTTTAACTTTTTCTTTAGATTAAGTGGCTGGAACTTTGTCCATGAAAGCAAAAGGATATCTGTATTTTTTAAAAATTCAAATTTGATCCCACTGAGAAAACTTATCTAGCAACTTCCATCTTTAGGATCCAGTGCTGGGCCTCTTAGAGTGAAATCAAAGGTGAATTAGGCAATGTCCTTTTTCTCAGGGAAGTTTCAATTTAGAAGAGAAAAGAGACATAAAAAACTAATGAAAATTATAATTTTTCAATTTAGTAAATATTTATTAAATACCTACTGTGTAAAATTTAGGTAAAGACATGATATAACTACCAATGTAAATGAGGCTTATCCTTTAGAAAGGAAATTATATACACACATATATATTTATATGTATTTATATACATACACATATATGTCATGCATGTATCACACATGATATATATAAATATTTGTCTACATATATGTACATTGTGTATATGTACACACATATATATATAAACAAATAAATAATAAGAAACAAGACATGAATTATAAGTAAATGTCACAAAGAAGGCATTAATAAAAGACTCAAAGAGTTTAGAAGAAGCAGATCTTGCTTCTCACTGGAGGGAGTGGAAAATAAGGGAAATATTTGTGAAGGAGGAGGCATCTAAAGTGAACCTTGTAAGATTGGTAGAATCTCAGTAGAAAAAGATGCCAGGAGTAGGGGATAAAGTTAATGAATTCCAGACAGTTGGGACTGCTTGGGAAAGGCACAGAAATGAAAATCCAGGGGCATATTTAAGAAATGACAAACACGACTGTATGTAAAGGACTAGTGGAAAGCAAAAACACAAAGATAGGTGGGAAACAAATGGTGAAAGATCTTTTATGTCAGGTTAAAGAGATTAGAGTTTACTTGGTATGTATTAGGGGACCACTGAATATTTTTGAGTAGGAAAATAATGTGAGTAGAGTGGTACATTAAAAGATTTAAGCCATAGTGGTTTGGTGGATGGACCAGAGGGGCATAGATTTTTAAGGGATCCTATAGGGCTGTTTGTTTCTTTATGAGAGAAATCTTGGAGGTTTTTAACTAGTAATCTACAATATTAGGGTTAATAGTATAAAGTTCAATGAAGTCAAATTTCTCAATATGGTATCCAAGAACTTCTGGAAATCCTTTGTAAATAGAAATGCTTCCCTCTTGGTGATGGAGTATGGTACGAATTAAGGGTAAAGTAAATTGAGTCGTAATTTTAGAGCTACTATATTGAAAACAGGGTAAAATGAAGAAATTATTATGAGGTTTGAGAGAAATCTATAGTCACAGGAATGTTCAAGTCACAAGTGTGATCCATGTATCCTGCAATTCATGTTAATACAGCCAGATTCATTAAAGTTAAAGATACAATGTGGCTTCATGGCTGAAATACTGGACTTGGACATTCTTTATTCAAATCTCAGACTGACACTTACCATCTCTGTGGCCATGAGTGAATCACTGAATTCAGATAGCTCTTGAAGTCTATTTAATAAGTCACAAATAGTCTCAATCTGTGTTGGTAGAGAAAATGCTTGCAATTCCTGATTCTATGCTGAGATGAAAATGGAGTCTGCTCATAGTAGACTAAGATAATCTTTGATTTCTAGAAAGTTTTGGAGTATATTATTAAAGAGATGGCTAATGGACATATGGAAATGAAATTCCAGCATGCTTTATCAAGAACAGGTCATGCTACTGATGCTAAGAAATGTGCAGAACCAGGAGATCATTATACATGGCAACAACAAAATTATACGACGATCAATTCGGATGGATGTGGTTCTCTTCAACAATGAGATGATTCAAACTAGTTCCAATTGTTCAATGATGAAGAGAGCCATCTATACCCAGACAGAGGACTGTGGGAATTGAATGTGGTTTACAACATAGCATTCTCACTTTTTTTGTTGTTGTTAGCTTGCATTTTATTTTGCTTCTTTTTTTTTTTTACTGATTTGATTTTTCTTGTGCAGTATGATAATTGTATAAATATGTATGCATACATTGGATTTAACATATATTTCTACCATGTTTAACTTATATTGGACTACTTGCTATCTGGGGAAGGGATGCGGGAAGGAAGGGAAATTGGAACACAAGGTTTTGCAAGGACTAATGTTGAAGAATTGTCCACACATATGTTTTGAAAAATAAAAAGCTTTAATAAACAAACAAACAAACAAATAGAAGAGGTCATGCTAGTTTAACTTCATTTTTTGACATGTTTTTTGTTTTTAAAATTAGAACATGAAAGGCATATCTTAGCTAAAGTTTGCTTAGATTTCAGCAAAACACTTGAGAATGTGTTTTATGCTGTCCTTTTGGACAAAATAGAGATGTGGACCGAATAGTTGTATAAAAAGTTGGATTTAGGATTTGTTTCATGTTTCAAATAAAATCACATTTAATACTTGATTTCTAATAATCAGCTTAATAAAGGGGAAAAAAGAGATATGACTAGACACTATGAAAAGGATCTGGGATTCTTAGAGTATTGTAAAGTCAATATGATGAATCAGCATAACAAGGAAGTCAAAAAACTTACTTCTATCCTAGACAATATTAAGAAATAGATTGTGTTCAAAATGAAGAAGATAATTTATCTTGGACAGGCTATTTTAGGAGTATCGTGTTCTGCTATAGGCACCTAATTTTAAGAAAGACAGAGAAACTACAATCCCCCTTTCTCTTCTTTGAATATTGAAATATTCATATTATTTGATATTTATTCATTATTTAAAAATAAAGTTAAACTAATTATAAGTAATTAATTAAGATAATTAATACTATCTAGGAACAAAATGGTGAAAAGTAAGTTAATAACCACAACCTCTTATTGGAATTCTTTAATCATAGAGTATATGACCACTTATTGGGTATCATAGAGGGATGCCTGTTAAGTTATGTACAGAAATAGATCTCCGAGATCCTATAAATGTTACAAGTTTTTGGATTCTATAATGTCCTGAAAATAGGTAAGTTGATTGAATAATTTTGAGCCTTAAAAAAATAAAAATTTTTCTGAGAAAAAAATCTATTAGAGTTCATGGACATTTTAAGCAGACATTTATTAGGAATGCTCCAAAATAGTACCAGATTTATAGTAAGATTACGTGTTTAAATTCTAACATTGTTGCTTGCTTATAGTGTGACTTTGGTTAAATGATATTCCCTCTCTGGGCTTCAGTGTCTTTTTTTCTATAAAATGAGTGCTTATATAAAAATGAAAGTTTGGAATTCAAAAACCCAGGAAGTTCTAATGCTTCTTCATTCTGTGAAATTCCCATCCTTGTATAATGCACAGAAGTTACAAAAATTGTGCAATACATTGTATCCATCCTTAAAGAACTTATAATCTCTTAAAGAGGCCAATATATATACTTTTCAAAAACTTAAGAAAAATTGCAAAGCAATTTAAATACAGACAATTGTGAGACCTAAGTAAGTAGAAATGGCAATGGTTGTCATAGAAGACATCAGTATGAGAGAAGATTAATACAAGGTGGCTTTGTGGGAAAGGTGTCTTTACCCCTCTTTTCCATATTTAAAAATTGATCTTTTATTTTTATATCAATTTCACTTACTAATATCCTTTCCCCTTCATTTCCCTCCTAATAAATAGTCTTTTTATAATAAGAATTCTTATCCTTGGGCCCATGGATAGATTTTACAGAGTATGTGAACCTTTATGAGGAAAAAACCTATCTTCGTTGAAATAAAATTGTTTTCTTTAATATCCCTATGCATTTTAGTTTATGCCCTGAAAGCATTATTTAGAGAAAAGCTGAATAAGTTTCACCTTGAGTGTATTAAAATATTACCCATCACACACACACACACACACACACACACACACACACACACACACACACGTGCTTCTTAACCATTTACAACAATAAATAAATGAGAAAGATTTTTAAAATTCAGCTAAACTTACCAAAACTTGGACAGTGATTGACAGTATATGCAATGTTACACGTATATAGGCAAGTACATGTTGTAAAAGATAAATAGATTCAAGAATATAGGAATTGAAATCCCACCAGAGAACCTGAGCAAGTCTGTCTACCTTTGTTTCATCATCTATAAAATGGAGATAATAGCAGCCAATTCTAGATTTTACTGTTATTGAGAAGAATGGATGATGAATGCATTTTCTCTTCTGTGAAGTAAGTTTTTACTTGACCTTTTTAGTTTGATGGAAAGGAAGGACAGGAGGAATTTCTACTTCCAAGAGAAGAGAGAAGGATAAATAAGGGCCTAGACTTGGAGTTCTAGAAGGAGACCATGACTTAAGTAAGGAATGATGGTTTTTAAGGAAGTAGAATGATGCAGTAGAAAGAGAAGTGATCTAGAACTCAGAAGACCTTCCCACTCTGCTATTTTGGAAGTATTTGCTTTGAAATGTAAGTGATTGGTCTTTATAGTTCTCCATTTCCTTAGGGGGGAATAATACTTGCTTCACCTGTTTCACATTTGAAAATGAAGTAAGATAATGGGTATAATAAAAAAACTCAGAAAATAATTGAACCCTCTACATATATGAATTATTAGTAATATTAGTAAACTATATTAGTTTTATGTATAATGAACTATAATGGCAAAACATCAATAGAAAGGTTGGTGGTCTTGGCTCTAGTGTATGTCTTTAAAAGGGAAGTGCAAAATTAAGACAAAAGTGCCTTTCAGTAATTTTAGTTCAGTTCAAACATGTAAGTATCTACATTGGGCCATGGAATGTGTTAGAAACTGTGAAAAAATAAAGCAATCCCTGCCGTCAAGGAGCTCATATTCTTAGCAGGAAACAATATATTTAGAAGTAAACAAAATACCAATAAAGATCTATACATATATAGATAGGTATGTAGATTGATAAATCATAAATCTAGCTATGTATTTGGTATTTTTCATATGTATATATAACATACATTTACGTATATTTTGTTGTTTATTGTTTGTATTTAAGTTTAGATTTTTCCTGTGTAAGCATATAAAGCAAAATCAAATAATTTTGATTAACAGGAACAATAGAATGGGGAGAATCAGGAAATTTATGGTATAGGAGGTAGCATTTGAGTTGAGACTTGAAGCAAGTTAGAGATGACAAGAAGTGAAGTGAAGAGGGAATCCTTTTTTAAACATAGTTCATAGAGGCAGGAAAAAAAATAACAAGTATGCCTATGTGGGTGGAAAACAAAATATATGAAGAATAATAAAATGTAATCTACATGGATCAGTTATGGTCAAGTTATAAAAGACTTAAATTCAAAACAGAGACTTTTATATTTAGCCTAGGGGCAGTAGGGAGCCTCTGAAGTTTCTTGAGCAAATGAGTGATATCAGGTCTGTGCTACAAGGAAAAGCAAATTGGTAGCTGTATTGAGGATAGATTGTAGGAAAGAAGCCTAAAACAGGAAAGTGAATAGCTTCCAGAGAGAACTACAGTAATCCAGGTAAGAAGTGATGAAGATGGCCCTTTGAATGGAGAGGTGAGAGTGCTATATGGAAAGAGAAAATGGGATGGTTTTGAGTTATAGAGCAAGTAAAATCAGATGGAGATGGTTAGTGATTGGACATGGAATGGTCAGGGAAAGGAGAGAACTAAAGGAAGATAGAAAGGTACCTAACAGTCCCAAGGTTGAAAATCTGGGTGATTGGGAAAATTGTGGTATCCTCAGCAGAAATCGGGAAATTAGTATGAGGAGCTAGATTTTGTTTTGTTTTGTTTTGGGAGTGGGGTAGCTTTGGAGGGAGGTAATTTTTGGTTCAGACAATTTTTTGGTTCAGACATGTTGAATTTGAGATGCCTGTGGGACATAATTGAATAATAAGAATAGCTTACATTTAGATGGCAATCTTTTTAATTGCATTTTATCTTTGCAACTCTATAAGGCAGTCAGTGCCAATATTACTATCCCCATTTTAAAAGATGAGAAAATGAAAACTCTAATAGTTTAAGTGATTTTTGCCAAGACCTCAAAGTGAGCAAGAGCCAAAGTAGGGACTTGAATTCTTGTCTTTGGAGCCAAGAGTTTTTCTTTATCTCCCTTTTGCTCCATTGCCCTTGGTGCCATGTCAGGAAGAAAAGGTTCCCTAGACACAGGATATGTTAGGGATGGAAGGGGGGATTTCTGAGTCTTGGTTATTTGATTTATCCTGCCTGCAATAGCAGGCTATTTCTGAATCAGTTGTAACTTAATTAGAGTTATTAAGCATGTGTCTATCCAATGGGTTTTGTAGAATTTCTTTGTAACCGTAAATAAGATATGAAGACAGTGGTAGAGAATTGAGGGGGAAGGGAAAGGATCCTAGAAAAAGCCAGGGAAAAAAACACTTAGAGTGATATAATTATCTATTTGCTGCTTCTAGTCAGCAGACTTGCTAGCTTTTTTTAATAAGATTATGGAAGATGAAAAGGAAGAGCTTACTTCAGCTTTTAAGAAAGATGTAAGCAATTTTACATTGTATTCTCTCCCTAGGGATTGTGTAGAAATATTTCTTGTAAATTAAAGTATAATAAAAGCATTGGCAGCATGGTAACATTTTTATATTAATTTCTTAATTTTTAGCACACTTAATTGTAAGCCTCTTGGGTAGAAGAGTAGACCTACAGATTCCTGAGGAAAAAAATGTCATCTTCATCATCTCAGAAATTCAGTCATTCTCTGATTGCCTGGAGGTAAACTCCTAAATAGCGAGGGTCCTTCTTTTCAGATACACTGGCATAGTGGAGACTCAGAATAGCAGTGCAGCTTAGTAAATAAGGACTGATTGGAGGCTTGAAGACCTAGAGTCATTGCCATTCTAAAGTGGTAATCTTAAGTATGATCTTGCACAGGACTTTTGGATTCTTTCTATATATAAAAGGAGACTAATTTTTTAAAATATTTGTTTCCCTGGCACTGATGAAAAGAAACATAATAGTCACATGCTTTATTTCACTTTAAAAAGTAAACTGTGAAATCTTAAGCAATCCAAATTCTCACCAGGGCAGTAAAGATATCCATATTATTTCCATTTGAGAAACGTGCTAATCCTTATTTAAAAGAGAAAAGGTTAGGGGTGGTTGTGGTGCTTAAAGAACATCCATAAGAAGAATATAAAACATTGGAAATAAAAGTTAGTAAGATTCATTAGAATCATATAAATCACCTCGAAGACATTTTGATTCTCATCACACCTTTGTCATGAATTCTTGGTATAGCTTTGGTCATGTCTTTTTTTTTTTTTTAATTCTGAACCTGTTTCTTCATCTAGAAGATAAGTGGGTTGGCTAAATAAGAACCCTTCCAGCTCTAAGTGCTCTAAACCTATTGAAGAAGAAAAAAGAGGTTACTGGCATCCTTAGGTTCTCTATAACAAGGACAAAATTAGGGCAGAATTTCCAACGTTTTGACCTAGAGCACTGAATTTAGAGCACTTTGGAAGATATTTATAATCTTTCACAAAAATGTTTAAATTTCATTAATAAAAATAAGTATTTAAACTAGAATGCTACTAGACATCAAGTTGACATAAGCATCTCCAGTGGCTCACTACAAAAGGTGGAAGACTTTTCCTGGGTATGGTCTGGAGACTTACTATGATCATACAATGATTAATATTGACTCTGCTTTTAGATATCATGGCTCTTTAAGTAACCATTTGCCATTCTGTCATCAGTGAAGAAGGAAATCATGTGACACCTCAAGTATCATTCTTAAAAATTATTTATCCCCCAAATATTTTCCTTAATGGAATATTTTTGAGAAGATTAAGGTAATGAAATCTGTGCTAAAAATTTGAATTTAAGATGTCTATGACACATCTGGTTCAGTCTGCAATAAACAGTGATGGTGACAGGAAAGAAGAATACTTAGTTCATAATTATGAGGAATATCAAGAAGAGCTGGGGCAAGTAAGGATATAAACTGGATCAGATTGTTGGAATTTTAATTTTTCACTCAATGATTCCTGGGGACTGGGCTTATTTGATGACGGGAAAAGATAATTGCATACCTTATATAATTTGAGGGATGTAACGAAAATCCCTACTTTGTGCAAATATCAAGGATTCATGGATGAATTAGAGATTTTAGATGTTCAAGAGACCAACTTCTTCATTTTACTTTTGAGTGACTTGAGAATTTCAGAGGTTTAGTGAGTAACCCCAGGCCTTCCAGACATTTAATGGCAATGGAATTTAATAGTACTTAGTACATGGTGATACTTGAAACTAGATATTCTAATTTGCACCTTCTTGCCTATTCAGGTAGGACACAATCTTAAATTTCATTATTATAGATTAATTTCTTCAGACTTAAATATTAACATATTTCCTAAATTGCTATTTTATGTAAAATATGTTTGTGATATGGGTAATATTTAAATCACTAATATCTTAGTGTAAACCCATTTTCAATAATGGAAGGTATAATCACCAAGAAAGCACTGGTTGTTTGGGGGTAGAAAGTTTAGTCATTGAATTGGGGAAAAAGGATACAGAAAGATAGGATACAGAAAGGATACAGAGAATGGGCGATTTCAAAAATGAACTTCATTAAATTCATAATTTTACTCAAGATTGGATAGTAATGTGACCATAGACAAGTCACTTAAACACTCTGAATTCTAATTGGATATTCCAAGTATAATGCATGTGGTAGCCTAAAGAGGATATCTCCAACCATTCCTCATGCAGAGTAAAGCACGTAGTAGTTGATGTATTTATAATGCTTTAAAATTTGAGGATGCTTTCCATTTATCTTATTTGACCCTTCAAATAGGTATGATCATTCTCATTTAGAAAATAAGAAAGCTTAAGCACAAAATTTAAGTATCTAGCCCAGGGTCATCTATCAGATAATTGATAAAAATGCATCATACTTCACATCATGACATGTTTTAGAGATTCTATCCATATGTACAACTGCTATGAATCTTTAAGCATTCCAGTCTGGTACAGGGGAAGATGTTTGACTCTACTATTCCACCAAGGGAAGGGGGCTACATTTGAGGAATGGGGCAGAACCTGGAAGAGTGTGTAGAGGGTCAACCGAGAGACTCATCTACCTCAAAGAACAGGCTTTGTTTTTGCTCAGTGAGGACAGTATTTGCTCAGTGTTATTATAAGGCTGAGAGAAAGAAATGTCTTCAAATCAGAGTGTGAATTCAATTCAAGAGGAAATGTTGCATAAAGATAAAAAAATTAGATTAGCATGGAATAACCATCGAGGTCATTTGTCTGTCTTTTAATTTCATAGATATAGACACTGAGGACTAGAGAAGGAAAGAGAATGATTCAGTAGCTGATAGGAGAGCCAGGAGTAAACACAGACCCCTTCATCATCAATATAGTTCCCCTTTCACTACCTAGTAACCTCATCACCTCCCATTGATCAGAAAGCTGCATTTTTTCCCTCCTCTGGCTCCACCCCATCCCCTTCCCAAAAGAGTCCTAACATTTCATCCAGATTAGTTGTATTGAATCTAAACAGGCTGAGCTAATGAGAAAATTATAATGATTTTCATTGTTAAATGCAAAATTCTGCCACCCCAATTATTTCTCCATTTAAAAAAATCAAACCCAGAGCTGGCATCTAAGAATGTTCATTGTTTTCATCTCATGATAGATTTTAATTTTGCGACTGCAGTCAAGCCCCCATTACAATTTCCTAATTTTCATCGTTAGTCCACTCCATTAGCCTTTTGTTTTGCTCTGGGCCTATAGACCGGGGTTTAAATGTAACATCAGCTTTTCCTTCTTTGTTTCACATGTCAAATAACATCATTACAGGCTGAACCGTATTGATAGCTGAGAGATGGCTCATGGCAATGTATAGTAAGAAAAGTAATTATATCGTACAGTAGTTACAAGGCTGCCTGGCGTTGTTGTTTGTTGTTCCAATTATCCTTCAGAGGCTAGGAATCCATAATGTGTGTTTCAATAACCAAAGTGATGAATTCATAACAAAAAAAGGTAATACGGTAAATGCTGATTTTTGCTTCATTTCAGAACCAATGTCTTTTCCACGTTTGTCACAAATAGTTGTAGCAATTTATGCTGCCTGTTGTATCCGCATCCCAGCATCAAAGGCAATAAAAGATGAAAACCAGAACGGCAGAGAGGGCGGGGGTACTCTGGGCCATGTTGCCATGAAGACCAGGATCTGTGATTGGGAAACCTGGTGAAAGGTCTTTCCTTCCCATAATTTTATTCTCCATAGTGAGGCACAAGGGGCGCCTGAACATATGGAGGGGCCCAAGCTTAATTGTTAAAATTCCACTCATTCGTTCCCCTTCTTCCCCATGATCTACACTATTTAGCATTTGTGTGCATTAGGTAATATATTTAACATTTCTCTGCTCCAATCCAATTTATGTATGTTTGGCTGCAAACCAGCTCTGTAGGCCCCGGTATGGAGTAGTCATAAATCTGCCAGTGCCGAGTACAGAGGGTGTATCGGTACATTCGATAGCATGCTTGTGTGAACACTTCAAAATGCTTGCGAAGCAATACCCTCCTATTCCCAGAAAGTCTCCCAGGGATGAAATTAATGTATCTCATATTGTATTGATTGTAGCCAATAAGTGCCTAAATGATTTGATGCGAGGCAGAGGGATTATGAAAGGAAGAGGGGGTAGAGGCAGCTTGAAAGAAATACGGGGTTTAATTACTGGATGGATTTCGCCAATCCACCTCCCCCTAGGAATTTAACAAATAGGCCTAAGTGCACTTAGCTATTCTTGACATCTGTTGAAATGATATCTGCCGGTGATGAGGAGAGCCTGGGAATTGGGCTGGAGTATCGTCAGGATCAGCGAGCCACAGGAAACTGCTTTCCCGTCTGCAAAATCAGAGGAAAGAAAAGGCCACATTAGCACTTTTAGGTTAAGCTGTGATGATCACAGCTTTCTTTAACAGAATACTGCTCTTCTATTTAATGAGGCCACTTGTATCTTTAGTCTAGGGTTAAATAAATCTACCCTCCACCAACAGTTGCAAAGGCTTAGGTGTTGGGACAGTGTGTGCAATTGAGATCTCCAGAGGCCTTAAGACCCTTAGAATGGGAAAAGACCTCATATGTCATCTAGTTCAACTTAGAGACCTAAGCAAGAAGCTCCTCTCCACCATTCTGACCTACTCTTTGTGCTATTATGGAAAGAAGCTTTATACAGCTGTTTGTGAAAAAATTTCCATTTTTAAAATTTTTAAAATTTTTTTTTGCATTGTAAAATGGCACATTAGGAATTGTGATTAAAAAGTCAGAATCTCTTAGGTAAAAAAAAAAAAAAAAAAGCTGATTTTCTTTCATTCTTTGATTTTAATGGGAAAAGAGAAAGCCAAAATCCCACCTTAAACTCAGTGTCAAGCCCAAGCACCAGGAAGACTGATGCTGCATATCTGCTCACATTTTGATTACATCAATAATTCAAAGAAAGTACAGTCCACTTAATCTCTTTTACCTACATCTAAGCAAGAAAGGACCCTAGTAATACACTTAAAATCCTAAAAGCTATCATTTTCTCAGTTTTATGTAAAATATGTATTTTGCAATGCTTAGAGCATTTATGTGTATTACTGATGAAATTACATGTAAACCATTGCCTTTCAGAAACTGATGACAATCTTTTTTAGATAGTAAAAATTCAAGGTAAGACTTAACAAAAAAAAAAAAAAAGTAACAAAACAAAACAAAAATCTCAAAACCAGAATTTAAAGCTGTGTGTGTGAGTGTGTGTGTGTGTGTGTGTGTGTGTGTGTGTGTGTTTCTATTTCCCTACAGATATGCCCTGACCTGCATTCAAAACAACAACTAGTGTTTCTTTGGATAGTGCCTTTAGTAAAACTAACCATTTTAGGTTATCATATGTTGTCTTCTATACAGTTTAATGGGAAATTAAAATTAAAAATTCACAACACCTGTAAGAGAAAGTTCATCAGAATACATGATTAACAGGAACATCCAATTTAACAACGATATTGGATAACAGAAGGTTTTTCGTAATTTATTATATTTTAATTAAAATAATGACATGGTTATCAAACATCACCAATTTCAAGCACAATTAAGAAATTCTCGTTCTTGGGGCTCCCCCCCATCTTTTTGCTTCTATAGATATTGCACCATATGATTGGAAAGAATAAAGTTTTCTTTATCCACCCACTGGTTACTTAAAAAAAGCCAAAAATAAATCATATGAAAATAACTTCTTTTGTAATGTTTCCCCCTACTAATATTCATGGTTTCACAAGCTTTTCCTGGAGCTAAACATATAACCATATATTTATTATATATAATTATATATGATAGTATTCTATTATATAATGTAAGTTGCATTATAATTTGTTATGATGTATATTATTTTATAGAGCTTGTGAGCCTGTTTATGCAAACATATACATATACACACAAGTGTATGTGGGTAAAAAATTACTATAAAATTGTGGAGAATTGTCTGGAGAATTAAGAGGTTAATATCCAATGTATGTCAGAAGCAGGGTTTGAGCCCAGGTTTTGATGAATCTACTAGCAACCTCTACATTTTTAGCAACATTATCATTCTTGTTCATTCATTTTTTAGTCACATCCAACTATTTGTGACTTTATTTAGAGTTTTCTCTGCAAAGATACTGGAGCAGCTTGCCAGTTCCTTCTCCCAGCTCACTTTATAGATGAGGAAACTGAGATAAACAGGATTAAGGGATTTACCTAGGCTCACAAAACTAATAAGTGTTTAAGGTCAAATTTGAATTCCGGAAGATGAGTCTTCCTGAGTCCAGGCCTGGCAATCTATCTACCAGGCTACATAGCTTCACAGAAAATTAGACAATTCTCTATTTAGATAGATGTGTGTGTAAATTTATACATATACATTCATATATGTGTATGTATATTGATATTGGTTCATATTTATATAACACTTTACCTATTTGAATTACTTTAAATAACTTTGTCCCACTGGCTTTTCAGAATAACTCTGAGAGTAGTATGATTATGTGAATAATTATCCTTAATTTACAAAGGAAAAAAGTTAGTTTTAGACTTGCCAACTTGAGCACAGGTCTTTTGACTCAGAATCTGGTACTGCTCACTCTATCCCATAGAAACACAAAATATCCTTCACACTTACCTGATTTTTTGTTCTCAAAGTCAGCCATACTGAGATTTGAGTTTTCTAGTCACTGCTTTACAGAAAACAAGAAATAAGCAAAAATCTTTCCCCACCTCACCTCCCCTTTCCCCCTTTCATTGTTGGGGGAGGGGAGGGGATCATTTTGAATACCAGAAAACACAGCTTTCTCCTGGTTTAAACTATTTAAATTCTTAACAAAATAAATCTGGTTGGTAATCCGAATTCAGTAAGTGGTGAGACTGCAGAAGATTGTCAAGAAATATCTGCCTGATCCAAGAGTTCATTTATATACAAAAGCATGGCACTAGCAATAAACTTTAAGTTAATGCTAACAATTTTAATTTGTATCTTTTAATTGTTGAAATCTGAATTGCTTTCCAATTTCCCACAGAGTTTAATGTGTATGCAAATTGCACAACCAAGAAATTTGAGATGCAAAGATAAACTGCACTTTGCAAACATACTATAATTATTGCTTAATTTTTAAAAGGTCTTTCTCTTTGTTAGTTCATTGTTCAGTTTCCTGAAACTGAGCAGAAGACAACTTTTGGTTAATGATTAGTATAAATCTTGTGATGTGATTTAATTGAATACTAACTTTGTTGTCGTCCTAACTGCAAAGTACTGAACTTACTTACCCTTTCTCAGAGGTTGAATTTCCTGCTCCGTTAGCACAAATAACTTTTCTACTAATAATAGCAGGAAAGCATTAGCAGAGGGCCTGCTTAATTGGCTCAAGGTTGGGTACTATCATGTTAGCTCTTTATAAAAAAGGTACAAACTATTCCCATATCTATTTTAAGATATAATTCTTAATACTCCAATTATGCCTGCTAATGAGCAATCTTAAAAAAATATGAAAAGAGACATATACCTGAAGAATGTAAAGAGAAGCTGATAAAGTAATACATTTTGTGTGTGTGTGTGTGTGTGTGTGTGTGTGTTGTTGTTGTTGTTTGGGTTAGGGTAGGCAGAGACAAATTGTTGCTCTTGGCTTTCAAATAGGAGAAAAATTATAATTAGTTAATTTCAGAATGAAAAATTTATACTTGAAAAAAAATCCAAGATCTTAGACAAACAGCAACAACCATATTACTTTTTTTATTTATAATTTTGCCTGCAAGATAAAACATAACATATATCATTTATTATTTTTCTTTGTAATCTCTTTAAAATAATACTTCTAGCTACATTTTCTTCTGCTTGATCTGATGATCAAGATTTTATTTATTTATTTAAAGTACCTTAGAATCAAATCATAGGAAGAACCTGCCCAGAAACTCTTTTGGAGTTTCTTTTTTTATTTTATTGATTACAAGGTAAATGTTAGTGGAATAGAAGCAACTCTTTGGGCAACTAATACAGAAAGACAAAATGGGAAAATAGTCCCTGATGTTAGGGAACTTGTAGTCATTAGACAAAAAAAAAATTATTATTTTTTATTTCCACATTAGTCATGTTATAAAAGAAGAAAAGGGAAAAACATAAAAGAACAAAAGTGAAAACAGTATGCTTCAATATGCATTCACAATCTATCAGTTCTTTCTCTGTATGAGGATACCATTTTCCATCTTGAGTCTTTTGGAATTGTTTTGGATCATTGTATTACTGAGAAGAGTTAAATCTGCCATAATTGATCATTGCACGATGTTACTATTACTGTGTGCAATGTTTTCCTGGTTTTACTCAACTCAGCATCAGTTCATGTAAGTTTTTCCAGATTTTTCTAGAAATCTACCTATTCATCATTTCTTGTAGCACAATAGGATTCCATTACTTTCATATACCACAACTTGTTTAGCAGTTTCTGAATTTATAGGCATTTCAAATTTCTAATTCTTTGTCACCACAAGAAGAACTGCCATAAATAGTTTTTGTCCTTTCCCCCTTTATGCCATTTCTTTGAGATATAGACCTAGTAGTGGTATTACTGGATCAAAGGGACTGAGCAGTTTGATGTTCCTTTGGGCATGGTTCCAAATTGTTGGAGCAAAGATTATTAACTAGGGTTCATGAACTTATTTTTTTCATTTAATATTGATCTTTCTGTGTAATCTTATGTATTGTATTGCTTGCATTTAGAGAAGCAGTTCCACTGGTTTCATGAAATTGCCAAAGGGATCTATGACACACAGAAAATTAATAATCTATAATAGAGAAGCAATAAGGGCCACAGAAGATTCTTGAGTTGGGGAATTTCATATGTATGTATATACATATTTTTTGCATATTCTAAATGACAGAGTAAATACCTGTGTGTGTATACACACATACACACACATACACACAAATCTAATACATAGAAGGCAAATATAGAATATGCTTCAATAATCCTCAAATATCTACTTTTCTTGCATTGTGTGTACCCAGCTATATTAATTTTAGATTCAACACTAAATGAATGGAAGTCATTTATAAAATTAGTATATTTTGAATAATGATAATCAAATAGCATCAGCATTGTTACCATATTTTTTTCTGGGTTAGATCTGAGAATTCACTGCAAAAATCCCCAAATTCAAAATTCCTCCACTAAGATAATGTTGAATCTCCTTTTAAATTTACAAGTCTTAGAGAATTACCTGGACACAAAGAAATTAAATGACTTCCTAGAACTTGAACCCAGGTCTTTTGGACTTGAGACAGGCTCCTTTTATTTGGGCTCCATGTCTCTTTCACTTGTGTTTATATGCAACCAAATATCTGGGCAGACACTGAAAATATCATTTGGGTGTCTAGCTATAGCTGTGTCCAAGTTTTTATAACCTTATTTGGACTTTTCTTATCAAAGATGGAGTGATTTGCCATTTCCTTCTCCACTTCATTTTATGAATGATGAAACTGGGGCAAAGAGGATTAAATGACTTGCCCAGGGTTATACAACCACTAAGTGTCTGAAGCTGGATTTGAACTCAGGAAGATAAGTCTTCCTGACCCCAGATCTGGCACTCCTTACACCTCTGTGTCTATTTGTCATATATATATATATATATATATATATATATATATATATATATATATATATATATATGTGTGTATATATATATATATATATACACGTATATACATATATATACACACATGTACATATATATTATTTATCTGCATTCTCATTTTTGATCTAGGTATCTAGCACAATATACATACAGACTTCAGCTAACTTTTTAATTGTGTGGATCTATACTCTGGTTTGGATAACTGACTAGTACAAGTTTTAAAGGACTGCAAAATATGCACAACTGAACATCATGAAGAACAGGAAATTAGCTGGAACTTTTTCAGGCTGAACAATATCAAAGCAATTCTTTCTGGAAAACATCAAGAAACCTGTATTTCTCTTGGTGCTAATCTTTGTGCACAATGGCTTTCAATACAACATTAGGGGAATTAAATGCTTTGGATTTCCATATAGAAAATGTACTGTCCAAAACTATAACCACAGAATCCAAAGAATACTTGTCTCCCTAAGTGTGGAGCTTCCCATAATGAGTATTTTAAACCAGTATAGTAAATATGTCTGAATTAGTGCTTTTGAGAGACTACCTCAACTCAAAATATTTGCTTCTGTCTGGCTAAAAACCATATCCTATATTACTTCGTTATATTGTGTGGGTTTTTTTGTTTTTATATAAAAATATAAATATATATTGTTATATATAATTATATTATATTATATTATATTATATTATGTGTTATATATAAAAATTAATAAATAAAATAAAAATTACATAATAAAACTAAAAGTTGCCTGACTCAAGCTGGCACAAGCCATATATATGGCAAAGGGTATCCAGTTGGAGATTACTGGGTTGATGAACTGAATTCTGTGGTATGAGCTTGGGAACCATATCGTAAGAATTTCTATCACTGTGGTATTACTCCCCCAATGAAAAAGTTGTAATTTAAGAGTAATTTCTTGGCAAAACTGTATTTTTATGATATTGCTTTAAGGCTAGCATTTTCTGTTGATTGGTTTTTGTGGGGTTTGAATGGATATCAATTAAGTTGTATAAAGTAAAATTCAGTTAACAGACTAATAATTCCCAAGACAACCAACTGTGTTATTGAAAACATTATCCCACCACCATTTTTGGTTGTTTTTTTTTTTTAATGTTATTGTTGATTTTTTTTTTTTTACTGCTACATGTGTAATTTGAAAACACTGAATGATTAGACAGCTTGATGAGATCTGAAGTATCTAAAAATGAGAAAATCTCTGGCCAGAATGACAAATCCAGAGGCATGGCGATAAACCATCCAGATCAGTAACACACAGCCATAAGAATATATTGACTGTGGGCCAAGCTCATCAGAAGATTGATCAATCCAGCGGACTTGCATTAATTGTGAAATAGAAAGAACGATGCGATCAATGATAGGAGTGAAAGTGCAGTAGGAACGATGCCACATCTAGCTAATCCAATAATGGAGAACCTGATGTATAGCATATTGGAATTCCACCGTTCGGGCCCCTGTCACCATAAAGAATATCCTGCAATTATGGGGAAAAATTGAGCAGGCAGCAGTTGAGCCAGCCTAATCAGCCCAATGCCACAGTAGTTCTCCTGATTAAACACTAAATTAAGTGGCACTCGGCTCCGTAACCTGCCTGCATTATGAAAAATAATCCTAGAGCTAACGTGGAAAAGTTTGTATTTTAATCAAAGCAAACTATGAATATTAAAATATTCCTTAGCTATTTTGGTGTCGTTTAGTTGTGAACACGTTTAACAATTTATAAATGGATCTCTTGCCATTAGCTACAAGGGGGAAAAAAAAAGGACCAAGTGCTACATTGGGAGGCCCTGCTCCCTGTGCTAAAAATCAATTAGACTTGATATAAGCTCAGAGAACTCTTAAGGAAAAGAGAATGCATTCGAAAAGCCCAGAGAGAATTCAAATTTAGTTAACTTCTATAACTGTTTGCCTAAGGGCACCAACTCTATTCTTTGTTGAAAAGCACATGATGATTCCATGAGGGGTGAGTTTAATAAGCTATGGATAACTGGGGTGGACCATTCTAAGTGCCCGAGCTTGATTCTATTGACTTTTTATGAACACATACCATTACCAAGTCTGCAGCCCCAATCCATTGACAACTTGAGACTAAATGGTGAATCACTGATACAGAATTTCTTTTTAAAGATTTTAATGGGTACTCAGAGAAAGTAATAAAAAGCATAAACCCATATGATAGAGGGAGATTTTTTCACTCAATTCACATTTCCTATAGAGATACTGAAACTGATACACATGAGTTCCCTCAGTTCAATGGTGTATATAGGTAGATAGATAGAAAGAAAGATTAAAGAATTTATATATAGTATTTATGTCATAGCTTGGTTAGATTTGTGTAGAAGAAGGAAATCCCCACACATGGAGTTCTCTGGGTTGGTAAAATTATAATATTTGCATGTTCAACAGAACATTTCATTAATTCAACAGAATTAAGAGCAAAAGATGTCTGGACAAGGCAACACAACTTGCTTTCTGAAGTTTCCTCCCATTTAGAGACTTCATGGTATATTAATTTGACCAACCCACCACTTTTTTTTTCCTTTTGTCTTTGTCGTAGCATGAATCTGTCAAATCTTCTCAGTGTGAAAGAAGGTTCTCAAATATAAAGGAAGATAAAATATGGAAGACAAGGTTCCATATATTTAAAATTATATTAGTAATTTTGTAGGAGCAATGAACTGGGAGCAACATGGGTGTCTGTAGAATGACTGAACAAGTGTTGATACATTAATACAAGGGAATATAATTATGCTATAAAAATGTTTAAAATGAATATGAAAATTTCAAAGAAAATTGTGAAAATGGGTATGAATTGATGCAAAGTGGAACAAGCAGAATCAAGAGAATCATTTATACAGTCACCGCAATAATGTAAAATAAAACAACATTGAGAGACATCAGAACCCTGATTAGTAAGGTCAGGTTATATTACATTATGTTATATGATGTTTTGCTAGTGCCAAATACTTGACTAACTTCTAGAGGTTTTTGTTCACAAGAACAAATTCTAAACCTGAATTCATTTTAGAAAGTAATTTATTAGCTCCTTTGTTAGAGGAGAGCAATTTGGAAAGGAGGTGTGTTTTTTTTTTCTCATCTGTATTGGGTTTAGACATGGAAACCCACACACGAACCATACATATGCAGCTAAACAAATATGGCAACTTGAAATTAAAAAAAAAAACATTAAGATGAATGTTAGAAAATATAATAGTAAAATTGGATAAAAATCAAAACATAAAAGATGAACCCAAAATAAGACCTAAATGGGGAAACCAAAAACCAAAATGATCAAGACCTTGAGAAACCCAAAATTTCTTGTAATCATCTCCAGCATTCCTAAAGAATTACTGCGGTTGGGGTGACATCCTCGGTTCAAAAAATCTTTAGTTAGATTTTTAAAAATATACAATAAGTTTTTTGAACAGTCTAATAAATGATAAATAAATCCACAAGATTAAAAAAAGGGATAAAATTAGTTGTGGCTCTGGAGGTGCTCATAGTCTAATGGAACAGCATGCAAGCAATTATGTACAAACAAAAAATATACAGAATAAATTGGAAATAATCACTAGAGTAAAGGCACTAGCATTAAGGAGGAATAAAAATAATTGCTTCTTGCAGATGTCATTTTATTTGATACTAGAAAGATTACAGGAAATCCAGAATATGTAAATGGAGAGGGAGAATATTGCAAGCGGTGGAATTCATGAGGAGTTAGGACTTATAAGGAATCGCGAGTGTCTCCCAGTTTTTGGCCAAAATGAAGTAGACTGTAGTGGTAGAATGAATTATAAGTTATCACACATGACCATTATGTTGATTTGCTTTGCTGAACTCTATATCTTTGTTGCAAGAGTATTCTCTTAATGTATGTATAGTGGACTTGTTGGAAAGTTGCTATGATGATTAAAAGTCTATAACATATAAGCCATATATATGCACAAACACATGTGAATATATGTATGTACATGTACACACATGTGTATGTAATTATATGTGGCATCCATAAACTTTAGTGTGATTTTAAGCCTAATAGGGTCAAACCATGTTAAGACTTTGGAACATTTAATAAACATCCAAAGAAGGTGAAATATAAAATGTAGAATGCACTTGTGTTATTACATTTCCATGCCATAATATTGCTTATCATTGTGAAGTTCTGTTATCCAGCACCTAGCACAGTGCCCGGTAAGGGTACTTAATATAATTTTCTCAAATTAAATTGAAAGCTTGATGATCTCTCAAGGGCCCAAGGAAGTGATGTAAGAGAGCTATTTCCTAGAATCCTGTCATTCACCATGTGACTGCAACTATGTGGATAATATCTAAGGATCTATACTATTTGCAATACCATAAGATATTAAAAATAGTTTTCTGCATACATTTAGAACAACAGTAATCCTGTAATCTACTGATAGACAACAAAGTGACAAGTAGAAACAAAGGCCTTAACCTAAATGGAAAACAGTATTTGAAAAAACCTTCTCACTATCACTCTGGCTTTGTTCCTTTCTTTCTGACAGCTGTAATTTAATACAAAAAGTGTGTGTGTGTGTGTGTGTGTGTGTGTGTGTGTGTGTGTGTGTTCCAGCAGTAAATGAGATCTAATAGTCCTTACTTTTTTGGGGGACAATTAATTTTAAGCTAACCTATATAAAAGGAAGCATAGAGCAGCACGCTTTATAATTGCTGGAAAGCTGTGCATGCAGTATTAGAATGGAAATGCTGGGTTTCCTTTCAAGTTTTGACTAATCCCAGCAGACTGACAAGCTGCTATGAATAATTCTGTGAAGTCTTAGTGAAGGAATTCAGATCTTTTCCTCCCCCCTCCCCTTTTTAGATTACAGTATTTATTTGAGGCATAAAGTCAAAACACCTCAACATTAAGGAAAGTATTCTTACAATGCAGGCATTTCCTGTCAAGCTGCTCAAGTAATAACAGACAAGCTATAACAGCATCACTGGGAAGCAGGGAACAGAGGGTGGCAATACTACCTCCTGTCTGCCTGTTCAGGGGCTCATTCCAAGTCCCTGCCACAGCGGAAGGCTGGTTTTGGGATTGAGCTGGGCAGACCTTTGCTTTTAGGTTTTCTGCAAAGAGGTGCACTGGCTTTCTTTCCTATTTTAGCCTTCTCATCAGTTCTGAGTCATTTTATGAAACAGAGGAAGATTTTAAAAATTAAGATGTTCCCATTTATTGTTATTGATTACCAACACCAATAATTATTAATAATACTTTCTGTCTTTTTATCAACATTGTTTAGCATAGTGTCACACACCTAGAAAACAATAAATGTTTGAGAAATATTTTAAAGTTTTTGTGCCATTTAATTTTTAAAATTTTATTAATGCCTTTTGTTTTTATTGTACATTGTTTCTCATTTTTTCTACCCATTAAGCCCTGCTTTTTAACAAAATAATTACAGTGAAGGAAAACTGATTTGTATTATCTGATAGCATATGTAATATTTGATACCCTTAGTACCCCACCTTTTCTACAGAAATGAAGGAAATTTATTTTATTATATGCTCTCCAGAACCAAGATTGATTTTTTTTTTGCAGTTAATCTGAGTTCAGCTAGATAAGTACTTAAAAGAGTACTAAAAGATAACGACTCTAAATTAAATAATAGATTTAAATAATAAAAGAATAAATATACTTTTAAAATTGTTTGATAAATTTTAGATTACATTAGACTGAAGTAAGTGGCATCTTCTTGGACAGGATATTCTTGGTAAATTCCACAGAATTGGGGTGGAGAGGAGGGTGGGCACTGATGGTACTTTAGTGACAGATTAAGTACTATTCTGAAAAGAACATTAGAAATCATAACTGCTTGATCTACTCTCAGGGAGGAGAGTAAATGACCAGCAAGAAAGAATGGAAAGCAAAGATGGATTAGCCAATTAAGATCCAATTTTGTCTCAGGTAATCCTATCATATAATTTTATCTAATTGGGGTAAACTACTGTGCTAAAGTATAACTTGAGGTTTAGGTTGATAGTATCAAAAGTGTGGGCTAACTGATGACTAAGCAGAACAAATGGCTTAACAGAATTCATGCAGAGATTCAGAGGCAAATGCAATGGCTTTCAGGTCAGTCTGCCAAAGGCTTTCATCAAGGACATGGCAATATTTAACAAACTGCCTTCATAGGGGAAAAGTAATCCAAACACAACTTTTTTTAAATTGTTACATTTTTTCCAGTTGGACAAAAAACTATTTTAACATCCATTCTTTAAAATGTTGAGTTCCCAATTCCCTCTTTCCCTTCCTTCTCCCCTTCTTGGGAAGGCAAGCAATTTAATTTAGATTATACACATGTGCTAGCATGTGAAATATTTCCATGTCATTCATGATGGCAAAGAAAACAAACAAAAAATCCAAGAAAAATTAAGTTTAAAAAAGTATACTTCGACTTGCATTCAGGCTCCATCATTTCTTTCTCAGGAAAAAGCTATCTCTTGGATAGCATTTTTGGTCAGAAGTTCTTCAATAGTTGTCTTAGCTCGTTGTATTGTTGAGAATAGCTAAGTCATTCACAGTCAATCATTATATAATAATGATATTACTGGGTACAGTGTTCTCTTGGTTCTGTTCACTTCACTTTGCATGAGTTCATATAATTCTTTCCAGGGTTTTTCCTGAAAGCCTCCTGCTCATCATTTCTTATAGGATAACAGTATTCCATCAAAATTATAAACCTCAGCTTGTTCAACCATTCTTCAAATAATGGAAATTTTGATTTCCAGCACTTTGCCACCACAAAAAGAGCATGTATTTTTGTACATATAGCCCCTTTTTCCTTTTCTTTTATCCCTTTGGGAATATAGATCCAGTGGTATCATTGGGTCAAAGGGTATGCACAGTTTAATAGTCCTTTAGGCATAGTTTCAAATTGCTTTCCAATAGTACATTAGTGTTCCAATTTTTCCACACCCCCTCCAACATTTGTCATTTTCCTTTTCTGTCATATTAACCAATCAGATAGATGTGAAGTGGTATTCAGAGTCGTTCTAATTTGCATTTCTTTAATCAATAGTGATTGACAGCATTTTTATATGATTATAGATTATAGATAGGTTCAATTACTTTTTTGAAAGCTGCCTGTTCATATCCTTTGACCGTATATCAATTGGAGAATGATTTGTGTTCTTATAAATTTGACTCAGTTCTCTCTATTTTTTTTTAAATGAGGCCTTTATCAAAAAAAAAGAAAAAGATCTGCTGTAAAAATGTTTTTCCTATTTTCTTGCATTCTTCTAATTCTGGCTGCATTGGTTCCTTCTAATATTGATTACATTGATGCCTTGGTTACATAAGTGTGCATGTGTGTGCAAAAATTTTAATTTAATGTAATTCAAATTATCCATTTTACACTAGATACACTTTTAATTTTTTTCTGCATTAACATTTTCCCTATCTTTTTTTATATGTAGACAATCAAGAGAGCAAAAAGTCAATCCCTGATATGTATAGGATTTGCTGATTTCTGAGGTATTATAAATATAACATTGAAAATTTAACATTGGCTCTCCGAAATGATTATGACACAGCTCTAGTACACCCCTCTCTCCAATATCATGACTGGTGTGTGCTGGTTTATGGTATGAATTTAAGTACTTTTACTTCTTCTTTTGGTCCCCATTCTTCTTTTCACTCTACAGTAAAACCTCATTGAAAACAGAATGGTTGGATACTCAAGCTACTTGTTTACTTTAAATTTCTGGTGAGCTCAGAATTGTAATAAGAGCATAGATTTAGAGCCATTTCTAACCTTTCTGTGCTATGATATAGATGAATGTGAATTAGTTCTGAAGTTAGAAGATCTGTTGTGTTCAAATCCTACCTCTGACACTTGATACCTATGTGAACACAGTCAACGACTTAGTTTTTCTGGGCTTCAGTTTCCTCATCTAAAAATGAGAGGTGAGGTTGGTGCTAGATGAAATCTGTGGTTTCTTCTAACTGTAGATCTAGAATTTCCCATGATTTTGCAGAAATTTTTTAAAAAGAAAAGAAAAAAAATTAAAATTAAGTGGTGCACACCAGTGTGCCTGAGGGATGGAGATCTGGAGTTCAGATATTCTGACATGTAGTGCACTAAACTGATGAGTTGTCCACAGGTAGTTTGGTTCCAATATGATAAGTTTCTAAGCAAGAATCCACTTGGCTGCTTAAAGATGTAAGTACCAGTTAAAATTGAAAACAAATTATTCCCAACTGATCAAAGTTCTCATGCTGACCATTAATGGGATCTGTCCAGTGAATTCTCAAGATAGGAGATTCAATCTAAAAAAAGAAGAAGAAGAAGAAAAGAGGAAACAAGGAAAACATTAAAAAGGAGAGAGAAAAGAGAAAGGAAAAGATAAAAAAAGGGAGAAAAGAAGAGGAAGAATGAAGAGAAAAGGAAGAAAAAAGAAAATAACTTCAAGTGATTAATTCTTGCTCTGTTATCCCAATAAGTAAAATATTAAAATCATAATTAAATCTTTCTTTAATGATGAAGAGACTAAGTGCCTTCAATTAAATTCTCAGTGACCAGTTAAGGATAGAAAAACAGATTGACTTCAGAATATATTCATAAAAAGGAAATTCATTATAGAAAGATCATACATATATAGAAAGAAAGAAAAGAAAAAAGGAAGGAAGGAAGGAAGGAAGGAAGGAAGGAAGGAAGGAAGGAAGGAAGGAAGGAAGGAAGGGAGGGAGGGAGGAAGGAAGGAAGGAAGGAAGGAAGGGAGGGAGGGAGGAGGGAGGGAGGAGGGAGGGAGGAAGGAAGGAAGGAAGGAAGGAAGGAAGGAAGGAAGGAAGGAAGGAAGGAAAGAAATGAAATATGAAAGCCCCTGAGAACAGTATGAGCTATTATATACAGAAGAAAGCAGAACTAAGAGCAAAATGGTAATGAAGACAACCCTGAAGGATAACAGAATCAAAAATGAATACAATGCCCAGTGTTAATTACAGGTGACTGATGTCAGAATGTATTTTCTTCTCTTCCGATAAATAATAGACTACACTTGAAGAATATGTTATAGTCATTCTAGCAGATAGTTTCTCTTAACTTCTTCCTCCAACAGGTGAGGAATTTATCTGGAAGTAATTGCTATAACATTTATTTTAAAAAAACTTTAAGAAATAATCATTTTACAAGAAAATAATTCAACTAATTTCTGTGATTTTGATGTTTCTCCTTTGAGTCAAATGAGGCAGTGGATTTGGGAGCTCACTAATCAAGACTTCCAGGTAGTTAGTTTCCAGCAAATTTAAGTTTCACCATACTCTTACTTGTTTGGCTCATCAGGGAAGTGTAATCTCCCAGACTGTCAATCTAGGCCCATTTACCAACCTGACATTCATTACTATTTTTTTCCCAAGCAGTAAAAGGTTTCATCCTTAGTTTTGTTTCCTGTTCAAGTTGACCCCTTCTCCATTATAGTACTTGGCTTTACACTTTAGCCTTTTTTTGGTTCTGTGTTGCTTCGAGCAGAACTCATTTTTCAAAAGACAGATGGTGACAACCCTGTTCTCTCTAAATAAAAAACAAAACAGCTGTTAAGGTGCAAACAGAATCTATGGCAACAAAGCGTATCTGCCTCAAGTATGGCAAGGCTTTAGTGAAGAAGTATCAACCAAAATGTTGCATTCTTTATCTGATACCAGCCAGGGTCCAAAATTAGAGCATGATCACAAATAATGGAAATTTATCACATACTATAGATTCAGCACCTTTCCATCTTGGCAGTTGCATATTTAAATGCAACGCTAACTTAACTGAAATTTATTGCTGTCTAATAACTATAAAATACTATGAGAGAATGAAATAAATCTTTGCCCAACTCTTAGAATGCAAAACACACACACGCACACATGCAAGTTATAAAATATGGTGACTCACTCAGGAGACTGAGGTTTGGGAAGCAAAAGGAATGGAGGAATGTAAAGAAAGTGTTTTATAGATGACGGCAAATTGTTGTTTTCATGTGGCTGAGGTCAAGGTCTATTGTTGCCTCAGGTTGAAATGAGTGTTGCATTGTCTCACTGCTGATATATATCTGACCTTGGCAAGGAAAGCTTTTTCCACTCTCAGATGCTCTATAGCCTTTCTCTTCATCTCTTTACCTTTCACAGTACTACGACAGGCCATCTTTCGAGCAAATATCTATGAATTATAACCCTCTGGGAGAGCACAAAAATATTTTCTACCAAGTAAGGAGAGGAAGGGAGGAACAAGGAGTATGACAGGAAGAGAATAGGGAGGATTAGGTAAGAAAGGAGCTGGTAACTCTAGTAAGTTTATATTTGGGGTGGAATGGCTTCCTTCATAGATTTCAGATCTAGGAGGGAACTTACAGGTGATAGATCATAGTTCTAATCCAAAGTTCTTCTTATAAAAATGAGATAATTTAGGCCAATGGGATTCTCAAATGACTTATTCAAGCTTATGAGATTCGAACTAATGTCACCAGATTCTAGAGCAAATGTTGCTTTCATTAATCATATAGTCCAATCCAGAATCTCCATTAAAGCTGAAAATTAGGAACTTCTAGTTTAGGATTACAAAAGTTCTTATTCTTTTCTTCCATTAATGCCTACCCATTTTATATTCTGCTTTCTTTGTTCTACTTTGCATGAAAACCATCTGTGCTGGTCTTATATGTCCCCTCCTAGGGGGCCATAATGTATTTCCAACATAACATCTCCCACAGGTTTTGTGTATTGTCTATGCTTTCTTGATAAGGAGATGATTGTTACTGAGATCTTCCTTACATTTCTTATTGTCTGAGATGGTCCAGAAGGAGATTAAATCTAGCTTGAAAGATAGACTGTCTTAGTACTATGAAGGTAGAGAGATGAAGAGAAAGGCTACAGAGCATCTGAGAGTGGAAAAGGACAACAAAAAAGCTTTAAAAGATCTACCCATCTTTCTTCCTTTCACATAATTCAACAATGAATAACATATATAGGAAAATTATGAGTCTAAATAATTTGTTAAGTGTATGCTTCTATAGTTTTTTTTTTTTTTGGTGGTGGTTGTAGTTTTGGCCATTGTAAAATATTCTTTTATTGGATATTTTACAAGGTTATAACTGATTTTCAAATATTTGAATTCTGAGTTGAATTCTGAGGTCAGAGAAGCTTAAGCTTTCTACCAAAATTATCCTCACATTTATCAATGTATTGGCAATATTGGAGGATTAATTGTGCTTTGGACATTGCTGTGCTTCTAGGTAAAGCCAGAAGTTCAGAGATGTGGTCACAAAATAGCTCATTTATGGTAAAGAGAGCTACTGTGTTGGTAGCCCGCTATGCTAGAGAGAGGCTTTCTCTTGGGTCATATACAGATTATTCCTAAAGTCTTAGTAGGAGATAAAGCTTTTAAGTTACTAAAGTTAAACCTGAACTGAGACTTTTGGGACAATATGTATATGCAAAATCACATCCCTTTTGTTCAGTGTGAGGCAGTTGATGCAGTAGTTAGAGCCCTGGGCCTGTAATCAGGAATTCCTTAATTCAGATCATGCCTTACTTATTAAATGGGCAAGTCATCTAACTTCTATGTGCCTTAGTTTCCTCAATTATAAAATAGGGATAATATTAGCACTTACCTCAGAGAGTTGTTGTGAAGATCAAATGAAATATGTAATATAAGTACTTACACAGTGCCTGACACATAGTAGACATTATATAAATGCTTATTCTATCCCTTTCTTTCCATCCCCTGTTGAAATGAATGACAGTTTGTGTGGAAAATGTAAAATCGTGGGTTTCCTATCAGAACCATAACAAATATGGGATAAATGGGGTTTGGCTCCAGGGCATTGACATCTGGGATGAGAGGGTTTCATTTTGTTTTATTTTGTTTTCTAGGAGACTCTCCTGCCTCCTACAGGAAACACCCTGTTTTATGTACACCCCTGTGGAACTCAACTATACTTAGGCAGCCACACCATTTTCCCCTATCCCTTGTTTTTCAATAACACCGTCCTCTATACTTAAGCTTCTCAAACTGTGGGTCATGACTCCTTATGGACTCATATAACAATGTGGGGGGTCATGAAATTATGATTTATCAATTACTAATATTTTATCTGTATACCTATTTTATATACTTATATTTCTGGGGTCATGTAAAAATGTTGTCAAGGGAAAAGTGGTTGCAATGAAAAAACTTGATAACTCTAAACATACACAAATTACCTATACCTCCCCACCTTAAGCTTAGCTATCTCAAATACTATTTCTGAAAAATAGAATTAGAAAGAAAAAAAAGGGATGCAGAGTGAAAGGCTATGTCCAATTCATTGAAGAAGCACTGCTACACAATATTTTTCCCTTCCCACCCTTGAATATATTTTGGCTGAAGCAAAATAATTCCTACTTGTGCCTCTGATTCCTATTATTTTAAAATGACATACCTCTTTTCATTTATATTTTCATGTGTGATCCTCGATTTATGTCCCCTGAGAAAGATAATGCTATACTGGAATATAAGAATTCCATGTTGGAATCACAGAATCTTCTTGTTGAAACACTTTAGAAGTTTAACTTCATTTTACAGATAAGAAAACTGAGGCCCATAGGGCTAAAGTTATCTGCCTGTGGGCAGATAATCTTTTTATTGTTGTTGTTGGAAATGAGATTTAAAACAGGACTTAAAATTCAAAATTTCTATTTCAGTGTTCTTTCCCCTATGGCAAGTGGATTCTATTCCAAAAATGACCCAGAGTGTTAGAAAAAAATCAAATGATAGCTTTACTTCTTGAATGCTTTTGTGAGGAAAAATGGAGATGCTATTTACAATGCAATATGGATTTCTCTACTCATTATTTTAGTTTGGTCATAAAGAACAAGAGGGATAATTATTGGGGGCCAAAAATAATCATCTTAAGGAAATAAATGTCTTCTCTGAGCATTTAGACTTAACCAGGGAAATGACTGAGCAGAGATGTCTTGAAGATGACTCAGTTTTAGAAAAGACTAAGAGAGTTTGATGAAATTTAGATAAATTCTTACTTTCCTAGATTTCACCTAACAAATCTTTAAATTAAATTAAAACTTAAAATTTTAATATGGGATAAATGGAGTTTATTTTACCTAACTAATTTCATCTAACTAATCTTTAAATTAAATTAAGCCTAATTTTAAATTAAAAGCTAAAACTCTAAAAACCTAATAATTTAAAGATGATTTTACAGGACTTTTTAATAAATGTGATTTTTGATAATTATGTCAAGTTATACAAATCATCACTGGCACAAATAGAAGGGTATAAGTAACAGTCAAAGATAGCCAACCACCTAGTTTTCAGCTGGTTAATCAATAAGACTTTATTATGTGCCATACACTATACTCTAAGCAATAAGGGTCCCAAAAAGAATATATGTGAGGGCCAAGAAACTCTAGCCTTTCTTTGCTATACATCTCCAAATGGTAAAAATGGTATTGTCTTATACTCTAATTACAAAGGGAGTTGGGATCTTTCAAATATACCCAAGTGATATTTAAGATAGAACAGTCATGAGCAAGTTAAATAAGAACACATAATGCATATTTAGGGAAGGTCGTAGTATTCATAAACCTATAGCCATTTTGGCTAATTTTTTTTTTACCTGTTTCTTCTTCTTTGGGGGCTAGGGAACACAGACTGACTCAGCAGTGTCCTTAAAGCAATAACTAACTTTCAAATGGTTCTGGTTATCTTTCTGATTCTAGTGAGAAGTGTTGTCTCACCATTAAACTGAGTACCCTTAGAGGAGGGACTGTCTTTTACCATTCTTGTCTCTCCAGTGCTTAACAGAATGCCTGGCACATAATGGGTGCTTAATAAATGCTAACACATTAAATTATGACCCAGAGAAATTCTTGGTGGCTATCTTCAATTAACTGGATATAACCTTTTATTCTGGGTCCCTTTTCTTTCTTTCTAATTCCATTTTCAGAAATAGTGTTTAAGATGGCTAAGCTTAAGGTGGGAAGGGGTAAACAATCTGTACATGTTTAAAGTTATCAATGAAACAAAACATGCAACATTATAAACTTTATTTGCTACTATCCCTCCATCACATCCCCTTTAAAAAAGACCTTTGTGGCTATCGATTCCTGTTTTGAAGACCCAGAGGAAAGACAGTAGAAATGAAAGTTGAAAAACATGTGCTAATCCTTTACTGAACACACTGCAAGCCAGTCTTGATTCTGTCCTTTTCAAAGGTATTGGCCATATGGTGGGAGACTCCAAAATCTGGAGAATAGAGTAAAAGCATGATATTTGCCGGTGAGCACACACCTATTTCTTAAGACTTCTTCAACTCTGACCAATAACAACATCTATCATATTCCACTACTCTTCTCTTGGAAAAGGCTCTAAGCTCTTATATAAAATCATGTTTTCCTTAACAGCAGGCAATGGCATCCCTTGCTAAGAATGTGCTACTAATGCATTTTAATGACATGCTTTATAATATCTTATTAGAGAATGTAAGAGCATCTAATAATCATTTAATAAATATTAATGAAGCATTTGCAAATTGTACCTTAATTTACAACATTGCCACTTGTCCTTTGTTCTGGTCACTAACGCACTCAGGCACAGTGGTGCCACAGAAGAGTGCTGCTGGGAACGAGTTTTGTTGACATCGTGCCGTTTCGATACCATAAGTGATTTTTTTTTTAAATAATAATTCTTGGAGTGCAGTTCAGTGCAATGAAGCTTGATACCCAAAGCAGTTTTAGCAATTATTATTCTGTTTTGGGAACATTAAAACATAATCTACCATGAATTTATAATCCATAGCTTCTTTCTCATGCACTTTTTAATAATGGGCAATAATTATAGGCACTTGTGCAAAAACTGCTATAGAGTATGAGACTTGCATCCCCTAACTACAGGCTGCTCTGTCTAGAGATTGGTCTGGAGATGATTTTGCAGAAACTATTCACAATGTGGTATCTACTTGCAACATAGTCTCTTGACTTCCCAACAGACAAGAGCTGACCGGGTGGTCGAGTTGATTACAGGTAACTCAGAGATGATCTAGGTCAACAATACCTCATTTGACAAATGAGGGGAGTAGAAAAAGATCGCCCAGAAGCTCAGCTGTATCCCTTCATTTAGCACTGCTCTAAGTATCAGCCCTCCCCTTCCTTCAGCCACAGCCCTGCCAAATAGTGCATGCAGACCTGGCCCCTCTTCCAGAATAAGGACAATCTGTGGAGTCTGACAGGTTTTCTTGGGCAGACAAGATTTCCAGGCCATTCTCTGTCTCCGGAGGAAGGGCTGAGCTTCTTAAAGCCGTGTTTCCTGCTGAGTTCTCATATGGCAGCGTTTAGCAAGAGAGGCCAGCTCCTGGCTCTGCAAAAGATGCTGGTTGGATGAGCCGCGCATTTGGCCCCTAATGCTCGGGGTTCTGAGCTGATGCGCGAACTGGGCTTTGAGGGAAGGAGTGATTAAATTCCTCCAGAGGAACAGAAGTATTGTGATCGGCTTACCAGCAGATGGCGCTGCAGGGATTCAAACGGCCGAGCTAGCTGGGTAGGGAGACACCTCTGGAATAAGGATTTATTTACTCTGCAGCAGAACTGGAAATGGACCGGGGAAGAAAAAAAAGATCATTCCTGTCTGTCTAGCCCCCCCATTGTAGCTTAAGTCCCCCAGCAGCATACCACAGCCACCTGGCTTCTTTGTGAAGAGGAGAGAAGCTCCGGGTGGCAGCTCTGGCCGGGACCCAGCTGGCTCGCTCGGGGATGCTGGCGTTGCTGGGTACTGACCCGAAGGGTAGCCCTGGGGTATGCAGGAACGGGCTTTTGCGGGACAGTCAGACCAAGGCCCTGGATGCAGTATTTTAGCCGGAGCCCTGGAGAGGCCTGCTTAGTGGAGATCAAGCTTTTGGCTCATTGAAAATGAGCCAGACTACTTTGTAAAATTATTTTTAAAGCTATAGATGTACTTAATTGAGTCATTACTATATAACCTTCATTTGTAATCATCTCGTTAGTTCTAAATAAACAGGTTATTGGGATGATCAGAATCAAAACTAAATAACAGCGTTCTGGCTTACTGAATGTGGGAAGTAATGGACACAAAGCTGACCTTGAAGTAAGGAACATATGGGTTCAAGTCTCATCTCCGATACCTCCTGGATGTCTGACCCTGAGCAAATAAATCAACTTTTCAATGACCTGGGCTATTTTCTATGTCTATTAAATGGCTGTGCAAAAAACTAATTTGCTTTTGTAGAAGGAAGCTTCTACTCTGAGAATCCCCTATAGAATGAAATTATTGGCCCAGTTCAAATATGTTTACCAAATAATATTTTAAAGGGATTATGCCCTTGGTCTAGAGGTCTTACTTTCACTCCTCACTTTCTTGCTGAAGGCAACATTTGCATTCATCGGAAATTCTCAAAGCCCCTCATAGTAAACCAATAACACACTGTAGTATACATTGTGCATGCGCACTTTAAATTTTTGTAGGCTGTGATTCTGTGAAATTAACCTTCCCTCTTGGGCCAATACTTTAAGGCTGATGCTTTTTTAATATATTATTTTAAGGCATTTTAATTGCTGCTCTGTTATGTTTTATGTATTTTAATTAATATTTTAATTTTTGTGCTTTTGTGCCCTGAGACAGTTGTGCGAAGGGTGCAATTAAAAAGAATTGAATAAGTAAATAAATATTGGGGCGGTATATGGTTGTAGTCAACACACTGAATTTTGCTTATGAAAAAAATCGGACTCTTTGGGCTCTCTGGATGCTCATGCGCGTTTTCTGCAAAGGCGCCTGCATGTGGGCTGTGTGTGTGTGTGTGTGTGTGTGTGTACATACCACAGTCTCTTGCTAATTTCTCTCTCTCTCTCTCAACATGTTGCCATAATATTTGTGCAGATGTATGTAAACACACTAAATGAGGAGAGCAAGGGAGAGAGAGCTCTGAGGGCAAAGCAGTACCACTACCTATGTCTACCTCCACAGCATCTCAGAGACCCTCCCTTGTGGACTGCAGCTGCCTGACTGACTCCCATGTGACTAGAGGGCATTGTTCCTCTTTTTAATCAAATCTAGACAAAGTTTACAGTCTGGCACTGGTTCTGCAGTTCATTAAAATCTGCTTGCAGTCTCTTCTTACTCAGGCCCCTTGCACTCACTGCTGTACCCCAGTAAAGGATTTGCATAGAGCAGATAATGCTCTGAATCTTAATGCAGAGGCCAGAGATCAGCCATCCCAAGAGAATTAAGAGTTATTCCAGGGAGGGCCTTCCTGAGGCTATCCCTCTAGGCCTTTTTTATAAACAGAGCTGTGGAGTTGACCTGGACTTCCTTGTGAAAGAAGGGGCAGCTAGCAGTTTCCCTAAGAAACAACCACACTGTGCACTTTTACAGCCAACTTATCCTTCTTTTCCTTCTTCATGGAGTGACTCTTCAGCTCTAAAGTGACATGTTTCCCTCAAAAGATCCTATAAGGGATGTGTGATCTACCCAGCATATAGCAAAGAGCCATTGACTCAGTCATTGGAAGTGGCGAGAGTATTGCTTGAATTTTTGATCCTCCAATAGGTCAGGTCATTCAGAACCTAAATATAATTCTTTAGGAGCATCAGATGTCTGAGTTCTTCAGGATGTAAATAGAAATAGCAAGCGTTCATGTCACACTACTTTTGTGGGAGTGCATCCTATGGCTTTGTTCTATAGATAATGCCTAAATATACATATTTTATCTTCATATCTCTCCCAAAGAACGGTTTTAGATTACTAGCCATCTACTGGACATTCCCAACTTATCTTAGTGGTTATTATATCATATGTTATCCCATAGATTTCAGATTTCTCCTATCCCAAATAGATCTCTAAATGTTCACAAGGACTATTTGTGCCTGACCTGTGATAGAGACTTCCACCCTTGAATTGCTGTGATTGGCTACAGTTGGATATACTTTACCCTGGTGATATCATTTTGGTCCTCTTCATGAATGAAGTATAATAAACTAAAACCAAATAGTACTCTTCATATTTCCTGGTTACTCACCTTTTTTTTTTTTTTTTTTTTCCCTAACATCTCCATCACCAACAAGCACTTAAGCTCCCATTATCTGCCAGGTACAGTTGTTCTAAGCACTCCTTTAATTTATGGCATCACTTGTAAATGAGAGGAAATCAGATTAAAATATAATTGAGAGTCAACTAGATGGCACAATGGGTAGAACACAGGCCCTGAAGTCAGGAGAACCTGAGTTCAAATTTGACTTCAGACACTTAATACATCCTAGCTATGTGACTGTGGGCAAGTCACTTAACTCCAATTGCCTCAGTTTAAAAAATGTGTGTGTGTGTGTGTGTGTGTGTGTGTGTGTGTAAAATTTAGAAACATTTTAAAATAAATTAAAATAGAACAAAACATAAATAATGCTTTATTTCAAAATGAAGTCATTATAATGCCTGCAGGGATCCTCATGTATGAATTAGTGGCCCCTGATTTCTATCTGAGTTTAATACAACTGGTCTAAGCAACTTCCAGTTTGAAGAAATAATATTCTACTAATAAAGATTGGCACCTTTTCTGCAACTTAAAATATTGAAGAATTTAGAGATTTAATGACTTGCCCAGAGTCACCCATCCAGAATAAGTTAGAGCAAGGATATAAACGCAAATCTTCCAGTTTTGAAGAACAGCTCTTTATCCATTATGCTATGTTCCTTGTCTTTATTTGTTTGCATATATTTTATATTTGCTTATTTGTGTATATGTTTTTTGCCTCTGATAGATTTAAATTACCTTCTTGAAAATAGGTCCTGTCTTTGTTTTTTCTTTATATACTTAGTGCTTGGCATCCTGTAAGCACTTCATAGATGTGAGCTGAATTTCATTGTATTGAATTGAATAGTGACATTCATGTCCATGAGAAACCAGTTTTGAAATGGTAGACTAAAATTATTTTCAAGGTCATGATCAAATTATTATGTTTTCTAAGGAAAATTGATGGTTTTCTTTTTTTCCTGTAATAAATGAGCTGAATTTTGTGAGAAATAATAATAATAATAATATGCAGGGGTGAAAAAGAGACACAGTTACATTTCAAGTCCCTAAGGGGAATGGTGTCTGGTCTCACTGCAATCCTTTTCCTTTATACTCCTATTCCTTGGCAGGATTTCACTGTGCCTTAGAAATATTGAAAGTCAAGATCCAATCATAATAATTGGCTTCCAGATTTAAAAGAAGGATAGGTAGCCTCTTCCACTTCCATGTTTCATTAGCCAAATTCTCCCTCTATTAGACAGGGCTTGCTCTGCATGTAACACATTTTCTAATCAAATTGGCATGCCATGTAGGCACTAACTTTGTGTAAATGGGCTGATGCAAAATTGCTCAATGTCGACCCAGGCCTTTATTTCAATGAAATGGGTTGTGTCTGACTGCTACTTTATCAGCCATGAGCTCTGCTTTCAGTGAGTATAGGGGGCTGTTCCTCATCAAACTAATCATCTCTGTGTCTTATTCTGCCTGGGCAAACACTAGGTGTTGGAGGCAGGAGATAGTGAAGCACCTGCGGTTTTTTTATGTGGATTCAATACTTTAAAAATCTTCAAATGGAGTTAGAAAAAATAAGCATTAGATTGTGAGTTCCTAAATTTTACAGAGCAGAGACTTCATCTTTGCATTGATATAGCAAATGAGGCATTCATTCATGTATAGAATCAGAAAGCACCTTCATGTTCTGCTAAACTTCCTACATTTGTCCTCTCACCTATTAAAATGGGAGCTCCTTGAGAACAAAGTCTGTCTTCTTTTTTTCCTTAGCTTGGAACTTTGCTTGAAGGAAAAATTTAATAAATATTCTTTTGTTCATATATACTTTCATTCTTTCATCTCATACAAACTCCTCATTACAGATAAGGTAATTGAGGCCCACAAATGCTAAATAATCTGTGCATGCTTATACTTCTGGAATTTGCTGTGTCTGAGGACAAGTTAAACACAGATTTATCCTGACTCCAGGCCCAGCATTCTACCCATTGAGTCACCTCTATTGTTCTTTCTATTGTTATCATGTTGCTATTCCTCAATGTCTAATATAGTAATCAGGATTTTTAAGTTATTAACCACAATGATTAATAAGTGCTTATTGAAGTGAGTATTGAAGAAAAAGCTGATGAAACCAAAAATGTTTGGATTTTAATAGCCTCTGCATTTAGCCATATCTTGCATTCTCATAGGGCAGAAATCTTGCATAGTATTAGATGTTCCAGGGACTCCTGCAAATTGGATGTCTCAGAGGATGTCACTAACAGTAATCCAGGGGGAAACACCTTTTTACATATATTTACATATATATGTATATATATATATATCAAATATATCCCCATATAGGGACAAATAACACATAGGACCCCTCCAAACAAGAAGAGCTGAGCAAGAGATCTTTTTGTGAGTGGAATAAAGAGACTCCAATATCAGAATAATGCTGGGAAGGCCACTTTGTGAAAAGGTTAGGACAAAGGAAAAAGTTCGCTCTAGCCTATCATCCAGTAACTTCCTATTTAAATTAATTATTCTTATTAACTAGAAGCAACTATAACATAGTTTTAAAAAAAAAAAAAAAACTAGCCTAAAATCCAAGAAGACAGGTTCAAGTGTCACTTCTTACATATACTGGATGGATGATACCCTGGATGAGTTATTTAACCTATCAATGCTCTAAGAATAAACTCTCTAAGATTCATTTGAAATTAAAATACTGATGTCCATTTGGAGTGAGAATTGCTTCACCTGAGAGATTCTTATACCAGTGAAATCAGAGACCTAGGAGGTAACATTTAAGGTCAACTTTGAGGGGAATGTGGAGTTGCAAGTTTGAGGTAAGGAGAAAAAGCATTTTGGGAATGAGGTATAGCCAGCCTGTACAAAGCAGAAGATTTGGGTATAGGACAACATCAGTTGATGATAGACTGCATGGAAAGGGACAAACTGTATATGCAGACTGGGAAAAGTCAGAAGAAGACAAATTTTAAAAGGCTTTAAATGCTAAATAGAAGTTTCCTAAGCTAATGAAATCTCAGGTCTAATTAGTTCCTATCCTATTCTTATCAACCAAGTAATAAGTTTTCCTGTTTCTTTGTTGCTATAGTTTTTCAAGTGCTATCATTGACCATTACATTTGGTATCCATGGTCAAAACCCAAACTAACCAGTTATTTTTTCATCATTTTTTTAGAAGCAGTTGTTGGCACACATTATGATTGATGTGTTAAAACATATCAGATTCTATATGGACTTGTTAAAGCACCTCTGTTGCTTTATAAAAGAAGCTATAATATATGCTCCCTCAGGATCCATAGATGCCTTTCTTATCCTGTTAGAAATTACAGTGACCTCAAGACTGAATTCTTAGCTGTGGAGGGCAGGCTTAAAATACCGTACTTATTACTGTTTCCAAATGGAATTCTCTGATTCAGCTGAAGCTAGAGTGACACCATTGGCAGTTGTCTTATGTCCACCCCCCCATCTCAGACAGTGGGTTGGTGGTCCCCATTTGCCTGTCTGACATATACAATCCTATCTTCCTGTCTTTGGGGATTTGTAATTCATCTTTTACTCATTAGTATAATTAGTGAGAGGCCTTCCTTTCCACATGCTGAACTGCTAGTGGTTGCTAAATGAGGTTTTAGCAAAGTTTACTGGACTGGTTTTCTCATTACTCAAGACATTTGCTACTTAAGTTAACATAGCTGCTTGAGACTCAAATTTGGAAATAGGGGAACAAAATATTTTCCCTTTAAATTCAACTTGGTCCCACTCTGGCTATCCCCATAATGGAGCTAATGCTGTGACTATAGCTCCTCCTACTTTTCAGGAAACAAAATTTGAAAGGTTTTTAAAACCTAAATAGAATTCAAAAAAAATTTCTGTATGGTTTTTTTTCTTAAGATGAAAGGATTAAAAATCTAAGTCATAAGCAAATTAGAAACTGGCAGCTTTTGCTTTGGAGAAATATGCACTGCCAGAGCCTTTTAGTGAAATAACAATATTTTTCATTCAAATGCTGTGTGACAGATCCCATTATAATAATTGTCCATTACCGGTAACTCCACCCTCACCCTGAGTAGTGTACAGATATCAAGCCAAATCCAGGCGCATCAAGGAGGGAAAATACTTTTGTTATACATTTGTCTTTATATCTGTCCTCAGCATGTAAAAAAGTGCCCTGAACATAATAGGTATCTCATAAATAATTGCTTGATTATATAGATATGTGTATCTATGAGCAAGTCATTTAATTTCTCTGAGTCAGTTTTTTCCTCTGAGGTTGAACCATGTGATTTCTCATACATCTTTTGGGTTTTCATTAAGTATTTCCCTTGACTTTTGTTTTCTGTTTTCTTTCTGAGATCTCTTCCAGCTTTAAAGCTATGATCCAATTAAGCATTCGATTCAGTTATCACCTGTACTAATTTCTACCAGTCCATTTGCCCATTGGCTCTGAAACTACCTGAAATTTAATGTTTTGTTTTGTTTTGTTTTGAAGTTTGTGTAACTAAGGAAAGAGAAATTTTTGCCTTGGAGCCCATCACAGAAAAATTGAATGATCCAAGGGGTCAGAGCTGTGAGCTAGTTGATCAACATGGGAGTCAAATGCAAAGTAATGATCTATAAATGCTGTATCAGAGTGTGAGAAACAAAAAATTTCCCTCCCTGTTTTTCAGAGAAGATTATGGGTATATACAGTGGAAGTTCCCAAACCGTATTAATGTGTTGGCTAATTTCTCTGAATTATCTTTTCTTTTCTTTCTTTCTTTTTTGAGAACTTTCTGAAATCCTTATTCCATTCTCAGAGAAAAGAAATTATTTCATAGCCTGCTCCTGATTTCATTGTTTAACCTGGAAGTTTCCTTGCCTAGCTAAGAAAACCATGCCTCTCCCCCCCTGTAACTCATCACCAATTTCAGATCTTAACCCAAAATGCCACATAATAGACCCTCTTTCCTGTCTCTAGAACCCTACAATCTGTGTTTGATTTCCCCAGTTTTGAGAGGTTTTTTTTCCCTTACATTTTATTCTTATGGAGATTATAGGTCTTATATTTTAAAAAGAAAATTTCAAATTTGATTTTTGGATAGTAGCACATATATATGTGTGTGTATGCACAGAAACTTATCCTATGTTTCTTGCGGTGTGCTCTCAAACCCTGCCTCCCACCCCCTGTGGCTTTCTGATTTCAAGATTTCATCCCCTACCAGATGGCAAACTCCTTAAGAGAGGCAATGTCTTATTACTCTCTGTATCATCAGTTCCTTATGCAGTATCTTAGCACACCTTTGTGGAATGGAATGGAATGAATTTACCAGCCACTTTGCTAAGTTTCCCAGCAGTGACTTGGGGAGGGAAGAGGAAAGGAGGGAAAAGGAGCAGGAGTGGTGGGGTAGAAAGAAGAAGAAGAGGAGAAGGGAAGTGGGAAAGGAGGAAAAAGGAAGAGAGGGGGAAAGGGGAGTGAGAGGAAGAGGGGGGAGAGAGACAGACAAAGACAAAGATGGAGACAGAGGGACACATAGACAGAGAGGCAGGGAAGGAGGGAGAGGGAGGGAGACCAGAAGAGAGAGGGAAGGAGGAAGAGAGAGAGAAGGAGACAGGAAGAGAAAGGGAGAGAGATAAGGGAAGGAGAAAGGGAGGGAGGGAGAAAGGAAGAGAGGAAAAGATGGAAAAAGAAGAAGGGACAGAGAAAGTCAAGGAGAGGAGGAGAGAGGGAAAGAGGGAGAGAGAGAAAGGGAGAGGTGGAAGAGAGGGAGAGAGAGAGTGGAAGGGAAAGACAGACAGAGAGACAGAGAGCAGAGGCGGCCCTTATATAAAAAAAGAATCACACAAAATTTTAACTGGTTTCATCAGCATTCCCTGACAGATTTCCCATAGGACCCTATAATTGCCACAAATTTTGAACTCCAATAGATTCCTCCTCCTCCAAACCCATCCTATCCTCCAGCTGTCTTTTTGGCAGCATATTATACTTATTTTATGGTGGAATATCCTCCAATTCTGGGGTATAGAGAGGGCATTACCACATCCCAATGAAGTTGAGTAGGATACAGAAAATCATGCTTATAAAATAATGTGAGCATTGATAGAAAGACATTTTGTCTTTCCTCTTCATTTTAGAGATAAACTGAGACTCAGAGAAATTAAGTGATTTTTCTCCGTGTCATATATGTTAAAAGTGGTAAAGATAGGATTTAAACATAGGTCATGTGATTAGGGATTTTTCCATAGCACCACCCACTTCTTCATAGATGCAATTCCTCATTCCTCTGGATAGTGCTGATGTCACCCTCATTAACATAAATCAGCCAAAAATAACCATCATGCTCTTAGTAATCCAGATAGCCTAATCACTTGTGCTGATCTAATGATTTATTATGTTGTGTTCTGGATGTCAAACACTTCAACTTGGATTTTTTTTTATTGTATAAATTTCCATTTAAATTCAAGAAGCATTTGTTAAGTATCTACTGCATACAAGGCACTATGCTAGGCTTTGGGGATTCAATAGCAAAAAAAAAAAAAAATTGGCTGTCCTCAAAAGGCTTAATGAGAATAGGAGTAGAGATATGATGGGTACTTAGACAAATGAACATAAAATTTATATAAAGTAATTTCAAGAAGGGAAGAGAACAAAGAACTGGAACAATGAAAAAAAGGGTACATGTAGGAGTGATATCTGAAGTGCCTTTTAAAATAAGCTAGAGACAGACAGACAGAGCGAGCTAGCACACTCCAGGCATAGAGGAATCATATGTGTTAAAGCCTGCAGGTTGCATATTAAATGTCTTATAAATGGAATAGCTGTTTTGACTGAAGTAGAGAGTGCTTAAAAGGGTATGAATTCTCATATGTGTTTGACAACCTAGTGAACCTAACAATCACTTTCTAAATATTTTGTTTAACATAGGAATGGCAGGTGTAATTGGAGTATAATAATGTGAATTGATAGAACCTGGATTTTTGTGGAAAAGAAGACAAGGGTCTTCTGGTACAAAGAACCTTTTATGGAAAATCAGACTTTTCTCAAGTCATTTTTAAAGAAGCAGTCCACCCTGCTTATCTGATTTGGAAGGGCCATTTAAGCATCTTAACCCAATGAGCTAAATTCCTCCAACTCACACTTGGAACATTTTTTTAAAGGGGAGAGTTTTAAATGTGCATTAGTTTTATTTTTCTTGACCCCTACCTCAACTTATCTTTCTCTTTTTCCATCTTTCTCTATTTAATTTCTATTATGAATGGATAAGCTGTTCAGATCAAATTAGAATCAAATCTGTTTCAGAGAACTTGAACTAAACCTAGGCCATAGCCTGCAAACAAACAAACCAACAAACAAACAACAACAACAACAACAAAACTCTCTTTAAAAGGCAGGGAGGGGAGGGGAGGGGAGGACTTGATTCTATCCATTCCCGTTGTGAAATGTGTTTTTCTCCAGGGTCCAGTTTGGTCTAGTAGCACAAACAAATGCTCTTGAGTGAGATGAATTTTTCTGTAGCTCTTTGAACCAAAGCTACCTGCCCTGAGCTTTTTCCCTTCTATGCTTGGTGACATATATGTAACTCTATATGGAATCAGCAACTTTCTAAAAGTGATGGGTTAAAGTACCTGCCCCAGAGTACAAGATAACCAATTTTTAAGTATTTGAAGGGCTTGTCCCATGGAAGAGAGATAAGAGTTGCTCTATTTGGTCCTAGAGAGTAAAATCTTGGTGACAAGGATTGGGAAATATAAAGGCTAATTTAGATCTAATGAAAGGAAACTTCTGAACAATTAATACTATATAAAAATGATATGTACTATTGAATTTAAAGGTTCTCACTCCCTTGGGGTTTTCTAGGGAAGTGTAGGTGACAATTTTATCAGGGATATTGTTGAATATTGATTAAATATGGATTGGATATGAAATATTTTCTGGTATTGATATTCTCAGATCATACATGTGAAATTAGAAGAGACCTCAGAAATCACCTAACCTCATCCCATACCCTACTTGTACAGATGAGGAAGCTGAGGCCCAGGGAAAGCAATCAAGTTAATATAAGTGAACTACTTTGCAAAATTTAAAGCTCTCTAGAAATGCTGCTATTGTTGTTATCATTTTAGACTTACTAAAGGACACAGATATAGAAAGCATTAAAAGTGGAATTTGAATCTAAGTCCTTTGAATCCAGAGGTGTCATTTTACCACTGTACCAAGATATTTCCCTTAGACTCTGTGATAATATCTTTCATGACATTAAACAGGAGTAAGAGGGGAGGCATTAGTTTGGAAAAAGTCTTGAATTCTTTGAAAAGAGACCTTTTAGGTCATCTGATCCAAATTTCTCTACCACACAGGAATCCTTTCTATGATATTATAGCAGGAGTAGGTAATCCAGCCTCTCCTTTAATGTTCCAGAGTTGTGGAATTTAGCCATTTTCATTTTGAAAGCAGCACTGAGCTATTGTTAGGTAGGCTTTCCTTCTTTCAGCTTCCACACAGAATATGCTTAATCCATCTTCTGCATTTTCTTAAAGTATATGATGATTGGATAAGCCTTTGTCTTTGTCCATGCTGCTATCCCTATCTGAACTAGCCTTTGTTCTTCCTCTCATTTTATCAAGATTCCATTCTTTCACAGTATGCATAACACAAGCCCTTCTCTTTAAAATTTTCCTTGAGTTTTCTAATTTCTAATTTCACATTATTTTTCCTTCTATCATATTTATGACACATTTTTATGGAATTTCAAAATTATCTGAACAACCCTGGGAGTTAGCTATGTGTCATTATTATAATTCCATTTTACAGATGAAAGAATTGAGGCTCAAATCATAGAACTAGAAAATGGCAGAATCTAATCTAGATCTCTGCTTTTCCTAAGCAATAATACCCTAAGTGCCTTAGGATTAATGACTCTTAGTCAATTGCTCTGTTTCTATTCATTCTTCTCAAGTGCTAGGAACCTTGTTGACCTCAGTGTCAAAAAATATTTAATGAACAATTGATTGAAAGGAGGAAAAAGAATAAGACTCCTCTGAGAAAATTTGAATCTCAGTTTTGAATGTTTCTTCTCCAAAAGTTTCTCAACAATTTTTGTAAAGCCAGTTTAATAAGACAAAGAACAAAAGCATTCTGAACGAGTACCTGGATTTATGCTGGCATGCAGCAGAAAAAGCACCCAGCTATCTGGAGAGTCCATATAGGCTAACTACTAGGGTAAAATATATTTTGGTTTTGGTACCTTCCATTACCTTTATATCTCAGAATGTCCCATTAAGATTCCAAGGTGGGCCGTTTATCCTTTTTAGAGAGCACACTGTGGCTTCTGATTATTTCTCATGATTGCTATTGTGTTACACACTTAAATTAAATTAAATGTTCTATGTTGAATGTTATATGCATAAAAGGAATATTTATTTTAATATTAAATACAGATAAGGCATCCCCGGGGGATTATTTTCTAGCATGTTGGCAGAATTTAATTGCATGGTTTTTCTCTCAGGTTCTTCCAGGACATTGCATGTAACAATATTTCCTTTTGAGTAACAAAGAGTTTTGTTGGCTTATTTATTTTTCTTTTAATTTGAAGTGCTCAGTCATTACATTCAGGCTTAATTAATACAGACAGTGACATAGCAAACATGAAGATGCCCTAGATTTTCTATCAGAATTACATTTGGGGTTACATGAATGAGGTAGTTAGATTTTTAGAGCTCTTCAGAACCTGTTCAGACCTTCTCTGAGAGTTCTTCAAATTTGTGGGTTTACTAACTTTAAAAACATATCTACCTCTTGTCTCCTTTACCTCTTTTCACTAAGCTCTCGAGAAAGGTTCTGACCAAAAAAATAAAATAAAATAAAATGTAAACCCTTTCTAACAACTGAACTGGAAAATTAGAAAATGCATACTCCTCAAGCTTTTGCAGCCACAGAATTGTCCCCATTCCTTAAATGATGACATGTTGGAGAGTCAGAGAAACCAAGAGGAAAGATTTCTTAAGACAAAAAAGGCACCAAGACTCTAGGAATAGGGCAAGGAAGTTGTGTGGGGTATTTTTGAGCAGGAAAGTTACTTGGGCCCTTTTCCCCATTTCCTTGTCTGGAAAATCAAGATGATAGTTCACCTCACTCTTAATATGATACCACAGTAGTTATTACATAGTTTTGTTATTAGCAACTTACTCTGTAGTCTCTGGATCAAGAGATGTTAACAGCATGAGAAAAAATTTCTGGTGATATGTTGTCTGAGCTGGATTTGAACTCAGGTTTTCCTGATTCCATGCCCAGTGCTCTATCTATTGTACTACCTAGCTGCCCTTAGTAGACCTAGGGGATGCAAAGCCAAAAATTAAAATGGCCTCTGGCTAGTTTCCATGCCAAGTAAAGTAGTTTGCAATTTGTTTAGTGATATGACCAAGCACATACCTTAAGGAATATTAATTTGGTTGCTACATGGAGGATGGATTGAGAAGAGAACATGAGCCAGTCTGATTGTTTGACAGTGTCAACTAGCTATCTGACAAATGAAGCAGCTGTCATTCAACTAAGGGTATAAAGGATGTGCGCAAAAAAGCAGAAAACATGCTCAGAGCACATGGAAAAAATAACAAGGAATATAAGGAATGTCTTTTATAAGTAGCCACTGAGGTTAGCTCAGAAGGAACAGCAGAATGAATTCAAGGGGTGGAAAAGATGGAGATCATTTCAGACATTTAAGACAGGTTGTACAAGGCAAAAAGGTAAGGAATGTTTGGAATATCATATACAGCAAGTAGAATCTTAATCATTTAAGCTGAAATGCTACCATGTGGGAGTCAGTAACTTGAAATAATCTATACCCAAGACCTCACTGAGCTTAAATGCCTAGCAAAATAGTTTGCAGTTTACTCTAGAGTCAAAAAGGAGACTTTGAAGCTTATCCAGAGAAGTGATATGACCAAGCATGTACATTAAGGAATACTAACTTGGCAGCTACATGGAGGACAGATTGGAGAGAGGAGAGGATGATTCAGACTGGTAGTGTGATTGTGTTGAACAGCTCTCTGACAGTATTAGTACTATGTTAACATAGTCAAGAAAATTGCTTAGATAAACCCACTGTGGGACCATCATTTGTGTTTCTGCTATATCCATGTAGCTCATGATATCATTGGTCCTCTTCTTCAAGAATGAAGCACAAACAAGGTCTGTGAACCTAGCCCTGAATCATTGAATGACTTTTGCCTCAGACAAAATAAGACTGGGAAAAACCTTAGTTTAAAAAGGCCACCATTGCAGTCTGCACCATCACCAGTTATTTTGGCTTTTGTCTTGTCACTGCATTCTAATGACTCTGCAGAAGAGAGGGAGACTGATGACTGTGCATGGTCTCATGTAAATCCAATTCACAGGCAAGTCAAGATATTACCCTCATGATGTCATTGGTCTTGTTCAAGAATGAAGGATGAACAGCAACAAACAGTACATTGTTTTGTGTTTTAGGAAAGGGATAGGAATTGGACCTGTGATTTCATTGGTATTGGTAACTCAGGTGTGGAAACACTAGATATCAAAGCAAGTGGACATATTCTTTATAATTTTGATCTTATCTTACCTTGGTGGTTTGAGAACCATTCCATCCCTTTATGACAGTATGATATGTATGTGTGTGTGTGTGTGTGTGTATGTATATATGTGTTTATATATATATATAAATGGTTTGTCCCATGATTCCCCCCTTGTATGTGGGGATTTAGCCCTTAGGAAAATTTGAGCACCCCTATGGTACTTAGTATGTGTTCTCTGACAACCAGGATAATGATTGTCCCAAGGGGCTAGTTTAGAAAGAATTCCAATCCCTTTCTGACCTTCAGGCCATCGTTATGAGTGTTGTTAGAATCTACTTGGAGTGAACTATAAGAGGGGCAATTATAACCCTTGATTATGAAGGAAAGTAACAGTGATTGCTACTGCAGCTGAAACAAATAGAAATCATCGTGTTAATAACTGCAATTGTTTTCTTCCTCCTTTCTATGCCTCGGTTCACAAAATACCTTATTAAATCTGGAGAATAAAAATGCGCCTGGGGTAATGGTTTATTATTAGAATAAATAAGAAGGAATGTTTTCCCACCTTGCAAAGTTCTTTGATCCAAAGACATTTTGTGGCTTTCTTGCAAGATGCTTCTAAGTGCCAGGACCTCAGCCTTTTGAGATCAGGAGCTCCCCAGATGGTTGCCTTTATCTTTAGGGTCAACTTTGAGTCTGAAATTAAAAACTCTAAGGAAAAAAGGCTTTCCAGTAAACTAATACAAGGATATTTTGAAGAGGAGACTGAGTAAAACCTTGTCACCTGCTATGTTTGGTTGTCAACTCGGAAGTCCTCATCTGCTAGGAATTTTATCTGTATATCTGGTATGATTTGCAGGCTTGACTCAGACTGGTATTCTATTGATTTAAGTTAAAATATGATTTACATAAGTTATCCTACAGTTTACAAATAAAAGTTTGCTTAACTATAACTTAGCAAGGATGTTAAATAGAGATGGTCATCCTTGCATCTAAATGGAAAGTAGTCAGGTTAGCAGCATTTTGTCTAGAAGCTACCAGGAAGCTGCATCAAGAAAATCACAATTTAGCCATGGAGACAATCAATTTCCTGGGACAGCCTTATCACTTTTTAGGGAATAGTCAGCCAAATCTAGGTGTTAGTGGGAAGGGAAGTGCTGGTAGAAAAGGATTCTTACCTTCTTAGCTTCCTGATCTCAAACTGGAGAAACTTAGTTTCTTCTTAATGGAATATTTAATAAATGGGTGTATGACAATATAAGTGTAAAGAACATTTTGTCCAAAGAAAACAGTCCTTTACCAGCTATTATTTGAGGTTTACTAAAGTTCCTCTGGCATACTGACCTCTGACATCACCTTTAATCATATAACCAGCCTTTGCACATCCCCAGTGGCTTAGACCTGGGAGCAGTGATCCTTTTGCTGTAAGAATCATGATCATCAAATGTTACAATTTTTGAAAGAAAGGGGAAAAAAACAAAAATGAGATCACTGAATTCTGTTCATTGTTCACATACAACACAACAAAGGTCATTTAGTGCTAAGAAAACTAAGTATTTCAAGATTGCAGGACATGCTCAAAATGTATCTCTAAGGACCCTAAGCCATAAATTAAATATGTTATGGCTTTTAGCCCTTGGGTTTATCTGTACAGGTTTACATATAGCAAATCCATTATTTATATTTTCCACTAAGTGCTTAGCATTGCCAAGTTCTTCCCCTTTCAGCCTCCCCCTTAAGCTGGCACATTTACAAAATGAGTCCAAATTTTAACAGCAGATCCAATCCTATCTGAGGTTAAAATGGAAATGTCAGCAGAGAGCTGTGCAAATTTCCCCAGCTGTTCTAGAAAGTATGTCCTCTTAATTTATACAGCATGAACAAGAATTGAGTTAATTAATCATACCTGAGGTTGACTCACTGTTATGAATCCTTATTTTTATTTTTCAATTATTTCTCATTCTGTTCTTTGAACATTAACTACTTAACACTTCATGATGAAATCAGTATTTGCCACTATGGTTTAACTACCACATGTTGGTTTAGAAAGAGTTTGATTCCAAGCCACAGACATACTGATTTCCCCATTGCTTTAATACGTTTAGCATAGGCAATTTCATCATTTTGAGCACCCCTTCCCTAGCAATGTGGATAGTTATAGCTCCATACTTTTAGTTGACTATTTTGATAAGTACTTGTGGACAAGACAATTCATCACAATTAGTAGCTAGTCTTCTGAGAATGTGTCTATCCACACTTAGGTGAACCTTGATCAACAAATAGTTTTTTGCTGTACCTAAAATTAAAATTAAAAAATATTTAATATTAAAATTGACCAATGGGAGTTACCAGATTTTGGTGATTATGACTACTCCACAGAGTCTAGAGTTAAAGCTTTGCCACATATGATGTGGAATAGTAATTGTAATAATAATAATAGCTAATATTCATGTAGTGAGTGTTTACTATGTGTTAGGCAGTTGTTTTATAATTATTAGATCATTTGATCCTCACAACAACCTGTCAGGGTTATTATCATCTCTGTTTTATAGTAAAGGAAACTAAAGCAAACAAGTAAAATAACTTGCTCAGTCACAACTAACAAGTATCTGGGGCCAAATGAACTCAGATCTTCTGCCTCCAAGCTCTATCCACTACATCTTTTAGTTGCCCCTAAAATAGAGTTTTAGTGGAAATGGAATGGAAATCACAGCCTACGCATAGTGTCCCTAAGTTTACATGTGATTTCTTGCCTCTTTTCCTTTGTTCTGGCTACCCCCCCATGTTTAAAATATACTTCCTTCTCCTGCTCCTCTCTCTGCTTCTTAGAATCCCCAAGTTCAGGAAGGTTCAGAATCACATTAATTTTGAACAGTATTACATGCAATCCACTCTACCAAACACTTTTTAAGTACCTACAGTATGAAAGGCACAGTATACTGTCTGGAGACTCAAGGACAAAATGAAAACAATTCCTCCCTTCAAGAAACTTTCCATTTGCACTTGGGGGAAAGGGAAGGGTTACATAATACAAGAATATAAGTATGCATTTGTTTGATAATTTGAGAAGACTTTTAGAAATTGATCACAAATGAAATGAGCAGAACCTGGAGAACAATTTATACAATAACACCATAAAGACAAACAATTTTAAAAGCTATAAGAACTATGATCAATATAATGATTATCTATGATTTGAAAAGAATGATGCTGAAACATACTAATCTACCTCTAGAGAAAAAAGTGATGAATTTAGAGTACAAAATGAGACGTATATTTTTGTATCTAGCCAGGAATTGAATTGTTTTACTTGACTATACATATCTGTTACAAGGAATTTAGAAGTTTTTTTTTTTTGTTTGTTTGTTTTTGTTTTTTTTTTTTCCCCCTAATGGCATGGGTAATAGGAGGGAGATAAAATATGTTTGTTTTTGTTTCTTGAAAACCAGTTTAAAAAATAGAGCAATTGATGAGGTACACAACAGCTATGTTCTTCTGTGTATGCTTTCCAATAAAGTTACTTTATTGTTAGTTTTTCTCTGTGGTTTCATTTTGCTACAAGAGAACTCTCATGGAGATAGGGTGATATGGAAATGTGATACAAAAACAAAACACACATCAATAAACTTTATATATATATATATAATCTATTAATGTGGTTATATATAATGATGTTTTGTGTGTGTGGAGAGAGAGAGAGAGAGAGAGAGAGAGAGAGAGAGAGAGAGAGAGAGAGAGATGGAGAGAAAGTATTAGACAAACATGTATAGGCAAGGAGAAAATACTATTAAAAGGAATCAGGAAAAGTTTCACTCAGGAAATGTAATAGGAGCTAAATCTTGAAAGAAAACTCTACATTCTGTGAAACAAAGATCAAAATGAAATGGTTTTGCACTATAGGGGGAGATAGTCTATAATAAAAAGGAAGCAGGAGATAAAGAATTTAGATGTTGAAACCCATCAAACAGGCCAGTTTGCTTGGCATATAAATTTGATAGAGTATGGCTCTTGAAGGCAAGAATTGTTTTACTTTTGTCCTCCTATCTCCAGCTTCTGTCATACTCTTGGAATGTTCTCAGTAGTGAATAAATGCTTCCTGATTGACTGAATGTAAAATGCATGAAGGGAGTAAGAGCCAGACTGGAGCCAGATTGGATAGGGCTTTAAATACCAAACTAAAGAGTTTGTATTTTATCCTAGAGGCAAGATAGAGTCACTGGAGCATCTTGAATAGGGGAGTATTATAGTCAGTCTTTAGAAAGATTATTTCAGTAGCTAAGGGAAGAGATAGAAAACCATGAGTTGAATTGAGGAAGCCAATTCAGTAATCAGGATGTGAAGTACAGCAGGACTTCTTAAACTTTTTGCACTGATGAGAAATTTTTATATGATCCCAAGTATATAAATCTATAAAATAGATATATAAATCAAACATTTACTGATAATAAATCATAATTTCATGACCCTCTCATTCAGTTGTGAGACCCCATATGGGGTCACTACTCCCGAGTTAAGAAGCTGGGAACCAGAGGGTCAAGTATTTAAGTAGAGAGGAGGATACTGGTATGAGAGATGTAATAGTTTTCCTCATCCTCTTGGGGACATTTCTGTATTAATCATATGGTCTTACTTTTTCTTTTTCAGCAGAAGCTGTGTATGAGCCATAGAGGCATGAACCAAATTAATGCCTCTTTTTCAGTTTCTCTGTTTGTCTTGTCTCTGTCTCTGTTTCTCTGTGTGTATGTGTGTGTGTGTGTGTATGTATGTCTCTGTGCGTGTGTCTCTGTATCTCTCTGTGTCTTTGTCTCTCTCTGTTTCTCTCTGTGTCTCTGTTTCTGTGTGTGTGTGTGTGTGTGTGTCTATCTCTGTGTATCTCTTTCTCTCTTTAAAAATTCTAGGAGAAAAACTACTTATCTATACTACGATCACAAAATCAAGATTAGTCTATTTTGAAAAGGAATGGTGTCTCTATCCTTTGCAAATATGTACCTCTGGAACTTTTTTTTAAAAAGGTGGAGATAAGGAAAAACTTGAACTAGATACTCTGTCCAGTAGATTGGCATATGGGGAATTTAATTTGGTGATCATCTAATCTTATGAAAAACATCATGTGTGTGTGGAGGGATGGATGAGTTTGTAGTTATTCACAGGAAAAAAGTCAACAAGGGCTTTTTGAACCATTGATCTTCAGATCTAAACTCATAGTAAATCTGAGGGCAAGATTTGTCCTCTGTCCTGGAAATGCAGATGATCTCAGAGTTCACTGTATCATCAAAGTTCTCAAAACAAAATGCAGTACTGATATTTGGCATAATTGTATTCAGTTTCCTTGATGTTAGTGACATTTAACTCTCTAAAATTAAAGAATTGAAAAAACCTCAGGATTAAGACAAAAAATTATGTAAGACAAAATAATTCATATAACATATTTGAAGAAATTTATCAGGGCAAATGGTGTAGTTGAATTGAATGGAAGTATTGATCTTAATCCTTTAAAGAAATCCTTGTGTTTTCAGCCTCATTATTTCTGAAGAATTTATAATGGGCATTAAAAAAAAAGACTGTTGAGAAATGGGCTCTGTCACTTCAACTCATCATTTATTTTGGCCTGAACTCTTTGACAGAGGCATCATGACATCAAAAAGAACTGGCTTCAAATTCTACCTGCAATATTCATAATGGCTTTGTCACCTGGGCAAGTAACAATCTCTAATATAAGTATATAAAAATACATAAAAGTTCAAAAAATAAATAGACAGTACATTTTTGGCTGGAGAGAACCAGAAAAGGTCTCATGTATTAATAGTGGGGTATCATAAATAAGAATATTGATTTAATTGTTAGTGTTCTCTCCTTGCCCTATATTTGTCTCACTGGCTGTTTTCTCTGTGTATATGTATGTATGCACATTTACAAACATATATATAGAAAGAGGTAATATTTTAAAAATCAACCTATTATATGTAAACACATCAACACTTAACAATACGTAAATATATCCTACAATTCCAGGCAACCCTCTTAGTATTCTAAGCTATAGATGACTTGATGACCTCCATTTATAAAGGGAATGACCATGAAAATTCTCTACACCAAATAAATCAGAGATCAAGATCTGTTTCCTTGATTTAATTATGGGTTGAGATCCTCTTAATGCCTTTTCTCCAAAGAAGTCATTGTTATTGCCATAAGAGATGGAATTTCCAAATCTACAACCTCAACAATCTTAAAGTAGGGCAGAATAGAAGAGAGCCAAATCAGACAGTTCAGAGTAGAAAGAGCTACTATAAGAGGAAATAAGATTTAGCGGAAGAACAGAATTGTGAGTCAATGAAGGATCCAGCAGTCTTATGGGCTAGATGAGGATGGGAGGTGAGGAAGAAAAACGCTCTCCTATTAAACATCATGTTCAACCAACAGAGCGAAGTATATCACATTGAAGTTCATTGCTTCAATTTCTAACCTTTCCTAAGTGCTTACTTGGCAGAGCATTGCCTAGTGCAGTATTTGTGTCTCTGAGAGCAACTTAAAGGAGCAGCGACAGACATCTCTACTACATCCCCCACTCACCCCCCTCCCCACACATGCTTCTCTCCTACTCTTAGGCAATAAATTATATTGGTCATGTGAATTACTACCTTAAAGCTTGAGAGGGAAGGTCATTCTTTTTGCTTCTAGATAAAATGAAGCCGCATTTAGCAACATATGCCTTAAAGTACTTTTAAAGCATATTTTAATATGTTATGCAGATTATAAGTTAGATTTGTAACTGAAAGGAATATTGAGGGTCATCTGGTACAACCTCCTTACTTTACAGCTGAGGAAACTGAGGACCAGAGAATTTATATGGCTTGCCCTTGGTCATACAATCACGGGGTATCAAAGGTAAGCTTTGAATGTAAGGCTTCCTGACTCCAACACCAGCCCAGTCCTTTATCCACCCATACCAAACCATTTTTTTAATGTCTCATGATGTCAAAGGTAGAATTTAAGCTCAGCTCTTCTTATTTTCAAGCTGTGTGTGTGTGTGTGTGTGTGTGTGTGTGTGTGTTTAATTTCATTGTCCTGTCTTCCATTTTGTGAATTTATTTTGACAATAGATCTACTTTTATAAAAAGAATTGCCCTCCTTAGTAGTAGAAATGAAGTTAAGACTCCTTGTCTTCTGGGTTCCTCTTATCATAATTGATGGGGAAAACCCATTTAAGAGTTTAGTTCTGAAAATAACTAACTTTCTAGTTGAAATATCACCTCCAATCTCTTCCCATTCGAAAATTTAAGTCAGTCCCTGGTTATTGGTAGCCCAACTTTGGCCTCATCTTATTTAATTCTAGTCATGACCACCACCCAAGCACTCCCAGAACATTTCCAGCTATGGTAATGTAGCCCTCTCCCCAACCTCTTCCTGTCAACTTTTCTTTATGTTTTCTCTGCCTATTGGAGTACAAATTCCTTGAGGGTAGAAACTATCTTTTGTTTGTATTCCCTAGGCTTAGCACCATGCCTTGTATGTTGTAGGCATTATATACATGTTCCCTTGCCTTGCCTTCTCTTCCCTTCCCTTCCCTTCTCTTTCTCCATTAGAATGTAATCTTCATAAAAGAAGAAGTATTTCTACAGGGCTTTTATTTGTATTCCCAGGATTTAATATTGTGCTCAAAACATACTAAAAACTTAATGTTGTATCTATGAATCCCCAATGTTAATACATGAGACCTTTTTCTGATTCTCTCCATACGCAAAAAAATACGGTGTATTATATTTTGTTATATATTTATTTATTTTACATACTTGCATTGTTATACATTGTCTTCCTTGCTAAAGAATAAGGTTCTTGAAGGTAAAAACCTTCATTTTTATCTTTAGCATCGCTGCTTAACACAATGCCTAGCACACAGTGGGTGTTTAATAACTATCGATTGCTTGAATGCTTAGGAAAGGTAAACTAGAAACAAGATAGGCCATAATACATGGCCTACAACTAATACTTAGTTCATGAGTTAATAATTTTTTTGAAAATCGTGTGTTGTAATACATTGTTGGTGGAGTTGTGAAATGATCCAACCATTCTGGAGAGCAATCTGGAACTATGCCCAAATGGCTATAAAACTGTGTGTACCCTTTGACCCAGCAATGCTATTATTAAGTCTATATCCCAAGGAAATCATAAAGGAAGGAAAAGGACCCTTTGTGTAAAATGTTTGTAGCAGCTCTTTTGTGTTGGCAAAGAACTGGAAAATGAGTGAATGCCCATCTATTGGGGAGTGGCTGAACAAGTTGTGATATATGAAGGGAATGAAATATTATTGTTCTATAAAAAAATGATGAGCAAGCTGATCATAGAAAGGTCTGGAAAGATTTACATCAACTGATGCTGAGTGACACAAGAAGAAGCAGGAATACATTATACATAATAACCGCAAGAATATGCAATGATCAACTATGAAAGGCTTGGTTCTTCTCAGTAGTTCAGTGATCCAAAGCAATCCCAATAAATTTTGGATAGAAAATGCTATCCACATCCAGAAAAAAAAAACTAAGGAGAATGAATATAAATGAACACATGCTATGTTTACTTCTTTTTTCTATTTTTTTATCTTCCTAATTTTTTTCCTTTTTGCTCTGATTTTTCTCTCCCAAAATGATTCATAAAACAATGTGTATTAAAAATAAATTAATATTTCTAATACAAAGAAAAATAAATCCCACCTTTAATACTTCTTTGTGCTTTAAAATAAAAATAAATAAAAAATGGTGTGTCATAATGCTATAGCCTATTTCTCTGGTGAGTGTAGAATGTATTATGAGCATATAACTCTCATCAGTGGCAAGATTACCTAAATCTAAATTCCAGTTTGCACATGCTCTCTCTCCTCTACCTCCTCCTCCTCCTCCTCTTTCTCTTTCTCTTCTTCCTCCTCCTCCTCCTCTTCCTTCTCCTCCTCTTCCTCCTTCTTCTTCTTCTTCTTCTTCTTCTTCTTCTTCTTCTTCTTCTTCTTTTTCTCTCTCTTCTCTCTCTCTCTCTCTCTCTCTTTCAGAAACCTCTTTTACTCACTCTGTCTCACTCTTGTTCTCTCTATTTATCTCTGTCTTTCTCTGATTCTTTCTGTGTCTCTGTCTTCTTTTTCTCTTTCTCTCTGTCTTTATTTCTCTTTCTCTCTGATTCTTTTTGTCTCTATCTCTCTCTTTTTCTTTGTCTCTCTCTCTCTCTGTGTATGTGTTTTTATCTCTCTCTCTCTAATTCTCTCTCTCTCTCTCTTTCTCTCTCTCTCTCTCTGTTTTTCTGCCTCTCTGTCTCCAATCCTATCCCCCATCCCCCACAAGTGGGTTATTATTCTTATTTATTTCAATGGGTCACAGCTCATCTGAAAGTCATGGCACTGACAGGTAATGCTTCTTACAGAAAAAAGTGGAGGAAGGACATGTAAAGAATCAAACTAGCTTTACAGTTTTCAAGCTAAAAGGGACCTTAGGGATTACCCCCCCCCTCATGTTTTATTTTGTTATTATTTTTTCCCGATGAGGAAACTGCAATTTAGAGATACCAAATGACATGTTCAAGGTCACGTATATAGTATGTAAGAAAGAATATTTTAGATCACATCCTACTTTTTTTTCCCCTGAACTACTTAATATCATCCTTCATGCCAGCTCTCAACTTGTGTAATTTATGTTGCCATCTTGTTATGTAATGTGTGCTCTCGGTGAAATGAATGGATCAAACTTAATCTTGAAGTCATGTTAGCAAGAGTTGTCTGGCATATGGAAAACAGCAGAATATGGATAAAAGACTAGGGGTTCTAGTCCAGTCTTTTTACTTGAATTTACTCTAGTAAGACAAATCACATTGTCTCTCTGAAATTCAGTTTCTTCATCTGTAAATCAAGGGTTTTGAAACATATCATGCCTAAGGTTCTTTCTAGGCCTAATTGACTATGACTCTCTCCTATCATCCTGAAATCCTCTATGTATATATGACTTAGATTATTTGCTATTGGAGAAGAAGTGGTCTGTATCTTTGATTTCAACAATGTGCTTCAGAAATCCTTCTGCCAAAGGAATCAACAATTTATCCACGTTGATTCATTTTATAGAATTATAAGGGAAGAAAGGGAATTGAGAGATTTAGTCACTTATATTAGTCACACTGCTAATATCTGTCAGAAATGGCATTTGAAATCAGGGCTTCTTGGGTCCTTCTTTTCCCCTACTAGATACTACTTTTCAAGTTTTAGTCATTGCCATAGAGGGTCAAAGGCAGAAGCAGAATAGTGATAATGCCCTGTGACTGCCCTTCATTTTGACATGAAGAAAGTGGTTTTCTCAATGTTTATTCCCAAGCCATTTTGATAATACAAAGCTGCTGTTGGCTATTAGACTCCAATTGACCTGACTTGAATTCTCCTTATTATCTCTACTCTCATTTTCATTTTTTACCCTTATTCGAGAAGACTTTACAATGACTAGAGGCTGCTTTGAGAGAGCATTTGGATCTGATGCTTTCACAAATGTGAATCTTTGCAAGTTGGTGGCATGTCATGCTATTTAACTTAATTTACTATTTTTTTCCTAAAAGGAAATTGAAAAGAAACGAATCGGGGAAGAAAATTGTTCTGCCCGGGTTGTGTTTGTGGGTTCCACTGCTTCAGAGGATATACCACTGGATTGTTTCCTTCTATAGGCTGTGACTGGGCTTAGGAGAAGGTTGCCTTGACCTCTTGAGTAGTAAGAAAGGATTTGATTATTATACAGAAGAATGCTTTTTGCTCACACTTCTCAGGTTGCTTCTTGCTTGTCCTTTGCCCCTTGGGTCTCTTTCAGATTGTGAAATCATTTCAATTGTATTCCTTGGTCACCTAATGAGATTAGCCAGAGTTTATGATATTTAATTCTCTCTTTAAGATTATTCTCATTTACTTTATAAACTGTCAAGAAAAGTAACTTTCTACTTTATTTAATTTTTAAAAAAACCAATGCTGAACTCTCTCTCTTTATTTTCCTTTGTAGGTTTCAAGGCAACAGATGAATTGTGAAAGAGACCAACTAAGGGTAGGTACATCAGCTTGAAAAGCACCCCTTTCTCTCATTTCTGTATAATAAGCCAAATGTTTTTCATGTTCACAGGAGACATGAGTTCTGAATACGGGGCTGCAACTTTTGTCTTTTAGAGATGAAAATATTTATCCCATCTAATTTACTATTGATTGGTTTGGCAAAAACAGTATGTCTTCTTTTGAAGTGCCATTATAGTAGATATGGATTTTTTGATTTAGATTCAGCAATAAATACTTCTCTTATGGAATTTGTTGGATGTCACTGTATTCTTTTTATGTACAATATGAAGTCTAAGTAATAACAAAGGTCAGAAGAATGTCCAGCCGTTTTCTTAACGTGAACATCAGATTGTTTGCTGAGTGGCTAAAATATCCTTTTATCGCTATCTGTACTAGGCATTCAGCTAATATGCCAAGGACATTTTCTCAAAGGATTCAGTATTTTGAAGGCCTCTTTAAGTTAGTGGCAGTTGTGATTGTGGAGGAAGGAGATGGAGCTTTTAAATTTGGTCTTTGGTTTTGTTATTTTGAAGTCTGTTGCCCAATTCAGTTGGATGTAAAGGGTTCTCCATTTCATGTGAGCAATCGAGTACCCTTTTTTGGTTTGACAAATTTGTTGACCACAGACCTCAGTTATATATGATCAATAGAATGATTCCACTTAACTGTGCCATAACCTGCTATAAGTCACATATTCATAACATTTCAGAAAAAAGAAGTTTCTTGCTCCATACAAAACTATTACACTCAGCTTCTTTGTGAAAATACCTAACATACTAAACTTAACTTACAAACATGTATGCAAGTCTTCCAATACATATTGATTATATGAACTTCGTAGTGACTCTGGCCAGAGCATTCACCTCTCTGGTGTGGTGGGAGTTTGAGAGACAGGGATAAGACTTCTAATTGGGAATTCCCTCTACCTATGAAATCTATTTCTCAAGATGCTTGCTACCACTACGAAATGATATGTTATCCCTTGACTCTTTTGTTTTTTCAGAGTACTATTCAGAGTACTCATATGATTGAGCCAAGGTAAGTTAGTTCTTTTCCCCTCTGAACAAATCATGGGCTTATTTAAATTACATTATCACTCTTCACACCAGGCTTTATTAATATGTGATCAAAAACCAAAACAGCCATCCCAAATTGAAGTCATTGCATAAATACTAGGAATTAAGACCATGTCCTTCCTTATCCACATCCTTTCCATTAACCTCTCACATCCACCCACTGCTAAGTAGCTGTGTGTGTTTACATTAGTTGTGACTAGAGTATGAAAGAGCCTTCAAAACGCTTTAAGCTTTTCCAGGACTCCCTTATTGCTTCTCCCTGCTGTCTGAACCACTGGTCCTTCCTGGTAAATAATGCATTGCAGCTTCAGATTTTTGTTCCTGTTTGGATAGAATATGCTGGTCAGAACTGGGTCAGAGCTAGATAAGAAGTTATCTGTGCTTTTGTTTTAATGAGTCACTGATAATTCCACATAATTAAGATACTTTGAAATGTGTGGTCCAAATGAACACTATGCTCATCAAATGTAACATAAAATGAGTTAGCAATGTAAATGAATTCTGCTGTCTTTAAGGAGCTGCCAGTCCTTGTTGTAGAAGCTAGAAATTTGTTCTTTCCAAAAGACTGTGGCTTCAGTCTCCAGTACTTTCATCTATATCTTTGCCTCTTTTGTTGTTATCTGCATTATACTAAATTAATTGAGTGATACTATTAATTCAGTTATGCAGTCAGTCAACTCAACCTACATTTATTAAGCATTTAAATGCATAACACTTTGCTAAATTGGTGAAGATACAAAGATAAAACCAAAATTATTCCTGACCTCAAAGAGCTTGTATTTTACTAGAGATTTCAATGAGACAGATAGATCTGAACAGATATTTGGCAGAATAGAATAATTAATTTAATGAAAATCATTGTGCCAGTCAATCTATGTAGTTGGCTCAAAGGCTGATACTTTTTTATTCAAAATAAGATGTCTTAACTTTGAGATACAAAGCAGGAATATTGTGTCTAAAAACAAAGAGAAATATTATCTACATAAATGCCAATGTAAAACAATGCCTTTCCTCATTAAGAATTTTTCTGATATCATTTATTTTGCCAATTTTCTGATGGAAATCTTGATCTCAAATGATTGATATGTATTTCTCAATAGAATACGCTTTTTCTTATTTCTGTTTTAGAGAGGAATGAAGTGATTTGATTAGCAAAGATATTTTAAAATGTTTGTCTGCCACCTACAATTCTTTATCTATATGTGTGTGTGTGTATAACATATTAAATATAGCAGTCAAAATACATTTTCATAATTGCTATATAGGATGACTGAAGTATGGCAGTGTTGTCTGATTTATAATTTCTTGATTGGTACATTCTGTCCTACAATTAGAAACAAGAAATTAATATGAATAGTATTATAATGCATCCTTTTTACCTTATCTATCTATAAAGAGGAACATGCAGAAATAGACTATAGTACCTTCTGCTAAGATTGTAATTTCTCTGTATTCCCTTTGCTCCCTTCTTTGTTATCCCTAAACTATTGTAAAAGAAAACTTCCTGGTTCTTGATTTTATAGGAAATCACAAATGATGATTCTCCCTTAAGAATCTGCCAATAGAAAACAGTGATTCCTTATTGCCATGGAGAGTTGTGTGTGTGAAAGTATATATGTTTGGGGAGGGAAGAGAGAATTTGCAGAAGAAGGGCAGTCAGCTGTTAGAAGCATTGGTGTGAAAGGAAGACACTTCACAACTCTATTTTCAAAGCAGTAGGCCTGGTTTTGCTGGGGAGAAGGGAGTCAAAAGCTCATTGTGAAAGCTGCATATTAATTCTTGGCCCCAAGAGTTAAATAGTTTTGCCTGCCAAATGGTATTGAAGACAGTGAGCTAATTTGTGCCAAAGTGGTCTGGTAGAATTAATAATGCACTCCCTAAGGCAGACCACTTACAGGGTATCTCAGAACTGATATTCTGCAACCCAGATTTTTGAAATAAGTCTAATTGTCCAATATCTGCATGATTCTTCTACCCTTCCACTTCTTTGCTATGGTTAGAAATTGAGTAAAATTAAATCCCGCACACTTATGTACTTTTTTTTTTTTTTTTTGCATTGCTCTCAGCTTCGCATATGGGGAAGTTTCTGATATTCTTTTGAGACAAATGAGTGTTTTGTCCTGTGTTCTGGGTGGCTCATTTGGTTAGAGCACCCTGCTAATGAGGCCAAGTTGGTGGGTTTACTGCCCCCCTGGGGCTAATTAGAGACCCTGTTTCATGGTATGGATTGTATCCCCAATCCTGACTAGCCATCTGGAAAATGAAAGCCATGGGTTCTAAAGGGGAGCAGCAGGTCAGGGACTGTGGATGGGATGCTATACATCCATCCCTTCTACTGGAAAATACAAAACAAACAAGAAAATAGAAAGCCAAGCCGGCGACAATAAGACAAAACATGGGTTAGGATGATGAGACAGAAATAGGTTCAAAAGCCAGTTCAGATGGTTAACGGCTGGGTGCTATTCTGCTCAGGGAACAGCCCTAGAAAAGAGGCTAAGTTTTGCACAGCCCCAACTGTGAATGATCTGGTGAAGCGTATCTACAGTATCAATATTTAATTTGCCAGTTAGAAGCTAGTTTCTCATTTCTGCTAGATAGAAGAGTAATGTGAGTTACAAAATGCAAATTGCTAATGATAATATTCACTTACATAATGCCTTTCATCCAGGCATCAGATAATTAAGCCTTCCAACAGCCTTGGGAGGGAGATAAGAGAATGGAAGGCATTGGTTCCCTCTTTATTAAAATTCAGACCTGCCTTAGGGGAGTCACCACCCTTACTAGTTTAGGACCGCCTGCCTAGGCAATCCAGCAGTTTAGGAAAGAACCACAACTTTTTGAAATTATGTTGAAGTATTGTTTTTGGGTTTGAAGTTGGGGGTTTGTTTTTTTGTTTTGTTTTTAGTGTTTGGCTGTTTAATATTAGGGATTCAGGTGATTCCCAGTTTATAAATGTTTTATTGAAGATCTTACTCATGTAAGTAGCCTAGAACCTGTTCATCAGTCATTACTTGTTATCACCACATGACTAGCCTTTCTCATTTTCTATCCCAACTTTGTTCTGACAATATTCTTTTCATGACTTCTCCTGCATTTAAAAGTATTATAGCTTATTTATACATATCATTCATATTCCCATTGTAGTCCATTTAGCCCATTGGTTGATGGGTTGGTTGGTTGGTTAACAGTTATTTTTAATTCTCAAAAAAGACCAAAATAACATCATCATGTTAGTGTCAATTTTACAGTGTGTCTCACTGTGGCTGATCAGCCCAATATGAGTTTGGAATTCTCTATCACAGGTTGGGTATAAATAGTTCATATGAATATTTGGGGTGGATTCTCTAAATTTACACATTGTTCATTTCTTTTCAGGTACTTCAATTCTGCTTTGCTCATAGAGCTCAGCACCTTTTTTGATGAGAGCATGCCATTCTGGGTGATACTGTGCCAATGTCTCCATGTCATGAAATCAAATGACCCTAAGAGTGTCCTTATATCACTTCTATATGTGATGTATCATGTGATTGCTTGCCTTGTGCAAGTTCTCTGCAAAATAGTCTTTTAGACAAGAATATGTTTGGATTCAATTTAACCCACAGGGTCTCTCTCAAGTACAGTATTAGACCTAAGCGGTATTATCCAGGTAGTACCCACACTGATACATGAAGGGACATGGTCCCTCTGAGTACCCCCAAACTAGCTGTAAGTGCCTCAATCCCACTTAGCTCCTCATACATCTACCCAAATATTCCTTATAAGATTGAAGTCTGAAGACTGGAATTTTGGAGCAGCAGTAGACAATATTGTGTTCCTGAACTGCTACCTCCATTATTCTTTGCCTTGATGAATCATCACTTGGGAAGAACAAGTTTGACTTTTGTCAGTCTGCTAAGTCTATTTTCACTACTGCCTAGTCTAGCTATCATGAGTTTTTATCAAGACACTTAGCAATAGCATAATAATTAAAACCATTACTGATTTACCTCACATGGATTGAGAGCCTAGCTAGACAGTCACATTGGTGGAAAGATAGAAAAAAAAAAGCTACTTTCTTTCCTTAATATGCATGTATGTCAGAGCTTTGTTAGTACTGAAAGCCCACCAAATTTCTATGGGGAAATCCATCCAAAGTTCTAAGTTGGAACTCCAGAAATATAACCCTCTGGCCTCTATAGTAAAAAGTAGTGGAAGAAAGGACTTCTTTCTCATCTCACTTTTTACTCTTACCTTTGGTGATCTCATCAGTTTCTATGAGTTCAATTGCATTTCTTCAGAGGATTCCTACATTTGTGTTTGCAGCCCTAATCTGTCTCCTTATATAATCTCATATATATAAAATCATATACCTACCCTTGGGTATCACATGAGCATCTCAAACTCAGCATTGCTGAAACAGAACCAATTATGCTTGCTTCAGAACAGAACCTATTCAATCCCCTATACTTCATTTCTGTTGATCACATCACCAATTGTGGAGTCATCATTGACATTACTCTTTCCCTTAACCCCTTATCCAATTAATTTCAAAGTCATGTTAATCCTACTTCTACCACATCCCATTCACCCACCCTTTTCTTTTTAATCACATGTCTTCTACCCTACTCTAGCTCCTCAGTGCCTTTTGCCTAAACTATTGCAATATCCTCCAACTTCCTCATTGGTTTTCTTGTTCAAATTTTCTCCCTTCTCTAATCTATTCTCCATAAAACTAACACAGTGATACTCCTAAAACACAGTTTGGATCATGTTAACTTTCCCTCCTTCCTCAATCTAAAAAATCTTTAGAGGTTCATTATTGCCTTTAAAATAAAATACAAAATATTCATCCTGGCATTTATAATATTTTATATTCCAATTCTCCCTAGCTTTCCAGTCCTATTTCTTATTACTTCCCTGAACATATTCTTCATTCCTGTCAAAACTGGCTATTAGTTGTTCCTTATATAGATCATTTCATTTATTGCCTTTGTGTCTTAGTACAAGTACCCACCCCTCATGTCCAAATTTGAAATATACTTCCTTCACACTGTCCAGGTGCCATCTCCTATGGGCAGCTTTATTCTGACTCCCTCTTCCCAGTGCCCCAATATCTCTTTGTGTCTCTGAATCTGTCTCTGTCTCCATTTCTGTTTCTCTCTGTCTCTGTCCTCTGTCTCTCTCTCTCTCTGTGTGTTTGTATGTGTGTGTCTGTCTCCCTCCCTCTCTCTCCTTTTATGTAGGTATACCTATGTATATATTGTATCCTCCTAGAAGAATATAAGGTTTTTGAGGGCAAGGATTATCTCCACCCCCAATTCTTGTCAAATAGTAGGTCTTTAATAAGCATATATGTCACTGAATTAAATTTTCTAAAACCAATCTGAAAATAATTGTTCTTATAGCCATGGGATAACCTAGCAAATTAAAGACTTGATGGGGAAGAAAAGGAACAAGTAGAAGGATGAAGACTCAATATGAAGAGAGTTTCAGGAATCAATCTTTTTGTAAATATAAACTTCTAAGAAATTGCAGAATCTAAGATTTAGAGCTAAAAGGTACATTAGGTTCATGGAATCTAAAACCCACATTTTATACATAAAAATTCTAAGACTCAGAGCAGTTAATTTTCCTGCGCTAGGTCACATAGGGTTATTATCACAAATAGCAGAATTGAGACTTGCAATAATATATTTTCCAAGACTTCCATAAAATTATTGGATGATACAGTTATTGATCTAGAACTGGAAGAAATCCCAGGGACCATCAAGTCCAAGATTCTTCATTTTTTTGTTTTATGGATCCTTGTTGAAATCTAAGGAAGCTGGGGCAGTTAAGTTGTGCAGTGGATACAATACTGGCCTTGGAGTCAAAAGCATGTGAGTTCAAATCTAGCCTCAGATACTTACTAACTGTGAGACCCTAGACAAGTAACTTTACTCTGATTGCCTCTGAAAGAAAGAAACAAATAAAGGAAGGGAGGAAAGGAGGAAAGAAAGAAATCAGGAAGCTCAGGAACTGTGTCTCAGAATAAAAGCAATTTTCCCATTGCATCCCCACTAAACTAAAGGAGCCCATGGTGCACAAAATGTTTAATCTTGATCTAGACCAAGGGCACATATACTATATTGCCTGTTAGAATATTTATTGATGAATAAAATCCTTAGGTTATTATTATGTAGAATTCTCTTGCCTGACTAGGGGTTTGAGTTCCTTTACCTGAAAAAGTAGAATGGTTTAAAAAAAGAAAAAAATTATATAATTCTTCACCTTACCTTATGATGGGTCCTATCTCACTGACACCCCATTAATGCATCTTTAATATTACTAAATCTTTTAGTTTCTTCTTGGGAACCCATAATGGTTCATACTTTAGATGTCTTGGCCTAAATATTAACTCTCAATTTTCTTTTTTAAAAAAAGCCAGCCCTTTATCCTAGTCCTCTTCCCTTTTCCAGGGCAAATCAGCCTCTTAACTTATTTTTATCACTGAATCAAGCAGCTTCGAGTGAAACAGCTAATAACGCTGGCATTTCAATTTGTCAGAGATGTTTCTCATTTCTGTGACTGATGTCTCAGTGAGGACTCATCTCCCCGTTCTACTCTTCTAAGAGACACAAATGTCATTCCAAAAAAATATTTGAAAGGGGGGAACGAAGGGAACAAATGAACAGCCAGGCCTGTGGTTCCTAATCTTAGGGAGGCCTTCAGTAGGAATGAGTGATGAGAAGGAAACCATTTCCTGATAATTTGAACAAACTGTTCTCCCTCCTAACAAAAAAAAAAAAAAAAAAAAAAAAAAAAAAAAAAAAGGAAGGAAGGAAGGAAGGAAGGAAGAAAGGAAGGAAGGAAGGAAGAAAGGTAAAGTAGGTAGGTAGGTATATAGATAGGTAAGAAAGTAGGTAGGTACATAGGTAGGTAAGTAGGTATACAGACAAGGAGAGACCAACCAAGTAATGACATTAACCAGGAAGGCAATCCCTCTACCACTATACATTTCCATTTAGCCTAGTCAATCAGTCATTCAGTCAACAAACACTCATTAGCTGCTTACTTTATCCCAGTAGCCCTATCCTAAGTCCTGGAATTATGAAGAAAGAAAGGAAGAAAAAAGGTTACTCTCTTCAAGAAACTTAGATGCTAAGGGAAGAGACAACATAAAAATAAAGAGAACTTTAGGTCTCATAGACTGAACTTAGAAAATGTTAAGGTTCATAGTTCAGGTTAAAAAAAAGCAGAAAAGTCAACTCCTTATAAATGGAACAAGCTAAAAGCATCAACATCTTAAACCTTTGTCCTTAACATCCTGAAGACATATAAGGATTCATGGAATAATTATGCATTATTAACATGAGGGAAGGATATAGACTTGCCCCTTCTGATCTTTCTTATCCCCCCTCTTGCTCCCTCCACCATATACACACATACCATACCCTTCTCCTCCTAAGTTTATGATTTCATTTATGCCTCTCTATTGTTAACACTGTCTAGCTGGCCTTCTCAAGCTCTTTATTGGTAATAAGATTTCCAAGGGAAAAACAGATGGAAAGAACAAAAAAGAACTTCTTTAAGTATTTTTATAATCTTTCCATAATCTGGAGTCCCTCTGAGGTGAAGTGTTTGCTTCAAAGTAATTGTTGTCCTTTCTTTTTCACATAGATCAGGATTTTTACATTCCAGACAGATTCCTGCTTTAAAAAAAGGGGAATCATTTCCATGATCTCCCTCTCTTCCAAACTACACAAAATGACTCATCTTTAGCCATTCAATTTAGCACTTTGTTGTTGTTCAGTCATTTATCAGTTGTGTCTGACTCTTCATGATCCTAGTGGGGATTTTCTTGGCAAAGATATTGAAGTGGTTTGTCATTTCCTTTTCCAGATTATTTGACAGATGAGGAAACTGAGGCAGAGAAGATTAAATGATTTGCCCAGGATCACACATCTAGTAAATGTCTGAGGTCATATTTTAACTCAGGAAAATGAGATTTCCTGATTTCACATTCAGCATTCGATCCAATGTACTACCTAATTTCTGCATCTTTCAGAGAGTTTTACATAGTATTGCTTTGTCTCCTTCACTAGAATGTAAGTTTCTGAGGGCAGGCATGATGTTTTTAATTCTTTGACATATCCACAGGTCCAAATACAATACTGGATCTAGACTAGAGATGCAGAAGAGTCTTGATTGATAGATTGGGTGATTGGTTGGTTAATAGCTATGACCTAAAAGAAGGCAAAGGAGAAGATTTTAGGAAATTTCATTGTTTCTTCCCTTTTCTTGGCCTATCAAGGTTTTAATCCTTAATACTCTCTAATATGAGAAGATGTAGTATAAAGTATGCAGAAAACATTCTTAAAAGAAAATTTTAAATTTCTGGAAAAGGATAGTAATAACCAAAAAAAAATATGTTCAGAGAAAAGTTGTAGGAATCTTAGAATTTTTTTTCATGTTTCAATCACCAATTACTTCAGAATTATATACTTATTTCATCTGTGTGTACGTGTGTGTGTCTTCATAATATGAAGGCAGCACTAGCCTGTTCATTCCCTGAAAAAAAGTTTCTGATCTAGCTATATTGTCTCTTTTTTCCACTCTATATTCATTTCTTCCTTCCAAATCTGCTTCAAAAATCATCACTTTCCTTGGTTAATTACACCAGTCTATTTCATACTTGGTTCAAATGGTAGTTGCTTAATTTTTATAAAATTGTCATGTTGATATGTGTATGTATATACATACATACATACATACATATATATATATATATATATATATATATATATATATATATATATATATATATATATATATATATGTCATCCCTTGTGGAAGTGAGGGGCAGTATTTGTTTTGCCTCTTTGGTTAAACTTTTTAGATCAGGAAACCAAAAGAACAATAAAAAGAAACCAAATCCTAAGAAGTTTAGTCCAAGAGAACTTAATAAAATAAACTTTCTTTTATTCAAGAATTGACAGTGGGTGCCAAACATTGCATATGCTATCAAATTCAATCACTTGTTCCATTTGTTTTACTTAACCTGTGTTATAAAGGGATTTGTGGAAGCAACACATGTGAGTGGCTAACTGGAAATAACTGTTATATAAAGGATTAAATTATCTAAATTTAATAAATATATAATATGTAAACATAGATGCAAATAATGTATAAACTTATATAAATTTAAGAATTGCACACTAAACAAGAAAAGGCATTTTTTCTCATTCATTTGCAAAGGTAAGGTATCCAATGATATTGAACTTTGAAAGTAGAGTTTTTCAATATATTGATCAGTTTTACTGAATTTTTTTTTTTCATCTTCTTTAAAAAAATATTTGTTTTAAAAGGATTTCTAGAATGGGGAGAAAGAGACAATTCTAGGTAAAGCAAAAACAAATGATTTTGATTAAAAAATCTATTTAAAAAAAGATTGTAAGCTCACCAAGGGCAAGAAGGAAGATGATCTTTGTTTCTAGTTTCTTAAATTTTTTACTACAGCACTTAGTCGAGGCCTCTACATTCCAGGAACAATGGCTTATAAATTCGAATAGGTTATTTTCCTTCAGGTTATGTATTTCTTGAAAAATAAGAAATATTTGATACTGCCTAGATGACCCTAACTAGGCCTAATTGCCATTCCAATTCTCCACCTCTGGGATGAGCCAGAATACCCAGAAACATTATAATTTCTGCCTCATGGTGGGGACTCTGTATGCGATTATCCTGTTGAACTATTTGCAGAAAGGAATAGTGAGTAAAGTTTCTTATAGTAGTCTAGTTTTATCCTTCCAAGTAGTGAGTGTGATGTTAGCCAGACAACCTCTCCTTTGACAGTTTGTTTTTTGAGCAGATACTAGTCAAATTAAGTCTGATCTGTGGGTTACATTTTTCAGTTGTCACCACATTACACCACACCACGCAGTAATACAACAGAGTTTTTGAAAGCAGGGCCTGTTTTTGTTTGTTTGTTTGTTTTTGGTAGGTTGGTTTGTTTTTTGTAGCGGTAGAGAAATTAATCTTATATCCTTACCATCTAGCATCTAGGTATGGTCTTAACCATAGTAGGTAATAAGTTAAATTATTCACAGTGCTGGAATGGCCATTTTCCAAAGATAGAACACAAATCTAGTGCTTAGTTTAAGCAGGTCAGATATTGTACTTTCCTTTGAAAAGACTACCAGAACCACTCACCTTTTTTTTTTCTTTTCTTCCCATTGTTAGACCCATTGTCAGATTCCCACCAATGATTTTTCTTGTATTGAGTCTACCTTATTTAAGTCTATTTTCAGTTTCTCTTCCCATAATTCCCAACAATGTCCCTTTTGAAGCTCTGATGAGGTTGGTGAGAGGCAAGAGTTATATACTGTCCAGTTTCCTCTGTTATCAATGCCAGACTTAGGTTATCTCTTTTTAATTTCCTGCTTATGTGATGGGACCATAGATTTAGAACTAGAAAAAAGTATCTTAGAGAGCATATAATCAAACCCTGGCACTTTATAGATGAGAAGTTAAGTAACTTGTGGAAGGCCATACAGGTGGTAATAGCAGAACCAAGATTTGAACCAGCTCTTCTATCCACTGTGCTACAATAACTGAATCTGAATGCTTCAGTTATTTTTATTTATGTGTTTGTTTTTACAGTCATTCATTCATATCAAAATGGAAGTTATAGTCATGAAAGAAAGTCATGAAAGTCAAGAATTGAGCCAGTTAGGTGGAAAATTGGAAAGAATTTCAGAGCAGAAGTCATTAAAGCCTTATTTCAAATCCTTTTTTTATTAGTCACTATGGCCTGGGCAAGTCACTTAAATTCTCTCAGCACTCAGTTTCCTCAGCTTACCTATCTCACAGGGTTGTTGTAAAGTTCTAATGAAATAAGATATATAAAGTGCTTTGAAAACCTTAAAACACTATAAAATTACTCTTTATAATTATATTACTATTATCATTGAGAACTATTTAAGTACTCCTATTTATAAGGTCTCCTTCAGTTAACCTCAATGTATTGAGACCTAAAAAAGTAGATCTTACTTTCTTGAAGTCATTTCTTATGAAGAGTAAACTGACTCCAAAGTCAGTCTCCATTTGCATGATATCTCTTTGGGCCCTGCTCCTATTTTTCTTTCATCATACTTTAGTGATTTTTGATTTTTCTAGAGGGGACTTTTAGGTTATTAGATAGTTTGGGAACCTTGGAAGCCTGAGTTCTCTTATATTTGGCACCTGCATGGAACAGTGACTAGGAACAGTAACAGGAATTTGTAGTTGATAGAATACTCTATTTACAACTGAGCTTATCTACTTATCTGCTGGAAGAAAGAAGAAATTTTATATATTCTCTTGAGTACATTTTAATCACAATTTCCTTTTAAGAATTCATGGAGGCCTTCTTAGAGGAAGAAGAAATGAATGGATGCATGCTTGCAAAAAGATCATATGTATCTCTGTGTGTGTATATGCACATGTGTACAGGTGTTATGTTGACAGCTATTAGGTACTAGAGCTAACAATGCATGTTTCAAGTCATTTGGTCATATTTACATCACTGTAGTAGTAATTAAAGATCTTGTAGTGTGGATTGCATAGACAGGCTAACATTTTTTTAGCCAAAGGCATATTTTTACATCTCTTGAAACAAAAGAGCCAGACATCCTCCAGAATGACTGAAGATATTATCAAAACAGTTTTGATCAACTTGGCTTTACTCATTTGCTGCTAAATGTCTTAACATACTCTTGTCTCCTTTTCCCTGTAATAGCTTTGGAGACTCGGCTTAAATCACATACTGTCCCAAATAGCTAATCGCATGATCCCTGAAAGTCACATGTTCTGAAATCATCCCGATCTGCGGACGTGTGATTTATTTTATTTTTCCCCTTCAGCTATTCAGGTGGTGTAGGTTGTGAAATTGGAACCTAACTATACATTCCAAAACTGATTAAGGTAGACAAAACCAGAGCTGACAAGGCTGTGGCTGTGGTATTCATGGACCAGTGAACAGGAGTCAGCTTCGAATGCTGAAAAACCTTTGTGCATGCAAATTCTCCCAGAGTAGCATTTTGTCAGGTTTCCTCTGGCTACGTTCGCCATTAAGGAAAACCAACTCCTAATAACCAGTGTAGCCATTCGTGAGAAAATCTTTTCCTCAAGCATGAAAAATGCAGGTCCCATCTAGTTTAACCCATCACATGTCCTAGACATGCTGAGTTACAAGGGAGATCCTTTCTCTGTCTGCCTTACCAGACTGCCATCCCTTGGATCAGGTCATCAGCAATGCAAAGTGATAAATGACCTCTGAGACAACTATTTTAAGCAGTTACCCTCCCGGTCAATACCAGTCAGATGTACATTTCTTAAGAAATAATAAAACTGTAGTTCTTCTATTGGCCTTCAAAAAAAGGTGGGGCAGCCCTGAAGTCAGGAGGATCTGAGTTCAAATCTGACCTCAGACATTTAACACTTCCTAGCTGTGTGACCCTGGGCAATCCTATACTAGACATATACACACATACATACATATACACACACATATATGTGTACATATACATATGTATATGTATATATACATACATACATATATGTATATATATATGCAACTTTATGCTCTCTTCAACCTAAAACAAAAGGATGTAGAAAGCATAGCATTGAAATTTCTCCATTTCAGTGTCTTGCCAAAAAAAAAAAAAAATGGAGTCAATAAGAATGAATCACAACTGAAATGAGTGAACAACAAAATTAGGTTTACCAAAGCACTTTACATACTTTCTGTTATTTGATACCTAACTACATCTTGAGGAATAGGTGTTAGAGATATAGGTATTATCCATATTTTTCAGATGAGAAAATTGAGGCTTAGAAAACTTAGTTAAGGGGCAGAAGTGAGATTTAGATCCTGGTGACCTCTATTTCCAACTCTAGTTACCTTTTTATTTCATCATCTTATCCAGGGATCCTCAAACTTTTTAAATAGGGGGCCAGTTCACTGTCCCTCAGACTGTTGGAGGCCTGGACTATAGTAAAAACAAAACCTTTGTTTTGTGGGCCTTTAAGTAAAGAAACTTCATAGCCCTGGATGAGGGGGTTAAACGTCCTCAGCTGCTACATCTGGCCCGCCGGCCATAGTTTGAGGACCCCTGATTTTATCTGATGAAGAACCAAGGAGAATCTAAAACTGATCATATATAGGAAATGGGAGTAGGAGAAGTATAAGAAATTATAAGCATGGGTGATAGGACAATGGCAGATGACTTTGCTAGAAGTATGGAAATCAAGGAGAAGGAGCTGAGGCCAAAAGAATTCCATTTTAGGCACATTACACTCTATCATTTATCATATATATACAATTTTAGAACAGTTACTTTATTCCTCTGAGCTTCAATTTCCTCCATAATATTAAAGGGTTGGACAAGAAAATTTGTGTGGTATTTTCAAAAATACCCTCAAATTTTTAATCATTAAAATTTTAAAATAAAAAAAATAATAATTGTGCATTTGAGGGAAAAAATGTACCATAGAAAGTTTCTGGGACATCTTATACCATGGTAGTAATGGTAATCATTCCATTTTATATATCAGGATCAATATTCCTTTTTTTATTTTCCATCTTGGACCCTGCATATTTTTATTACACAACTTCTTGTAATTGATTATACATCTGCATTCATCTCTTGAGACTAGAGAGACTTTGTTAGCCTCTATCTTAATTAAATATTTTTTCTCCATTGTATTTCTGGATTAACTAGCTACAGTGCAGTTCAGTGACAATGTGGGTGTTGAGGTTCACAGTCACTGGTCTCTAATCTTAAACTTTGTTAAAGCACAATAATTTTATACCATCACTCCAATGAAATCAACATAGTACAATGAAGAGAATGCTCGATTTAGAATCATAGAATCTGGGTTCAGATATAGCTTTACTTTATTGGATCTAAATTTCCTCTTTTGTAAAAATAAGAAAATTGGAATAAATGATATTTAACATTTCTCTTGGCTATAAATTTGTGGCTCCTATGACCAGCAGCTAGCTTTTCATCACTCAGAACTCTACATGTCCAGAAAGATGAACCTCTGGTATCATAATCTTCAAAGAAACCTGCGAGATCTATATATGGTTTTAGCCTTGAATGAAATCTTGCTCTTCATAGGTTCTCATTTGTTATAGGATGCCATAACACTTTCACATGTCCAAGAATGGTGAACCACTTTGTATAAAATGACTCTAGTTCAGGTAGTCTGTGAACTTACATCTTTACATTCTGGAGTACTTATTATAAATATAGTTCATCAAAATTTTTAGGTACTGTCTATGTCTAGAGAACAAAAGAACAATTCCATCTCCCTCTATGATGTGGTTTTGGATGGTGAATGTGTTTTAATGATAAGAAAAAATTAGTATTACTTATTAATATTAGTTTTAAATCATTCTTCCATCCAAGAAATATGTAACTCCTCCTATGTTCAAAACTCTGTGGATACAAAGCAGATTATGACAGTCACTATAAGGGTAAGAATAATAATATTAACTGATATTTATATAGAATAGTAAGAAAGGAACATCCAATATGGGAAGGAAGCAATATGAGCAAAACACTAAGAAGAAAAATTAAACTTAGTACATAAAGTCTAAAGGACTGATGTATCTATGAATAACCAAATCATTTGTAAAGTTATAAATGCAGAATTAGAGGGAGCCACTGTAGTGAAATGTTGGTATTAGTAACCTTTCATCATATTACTGATGATTATCAAGTTTGCCACTGAGCTCTACAGTGAGATTTCGGTATCATATCCATGTCTTCTGTTATAATTGGTTGTCTATTAGAAGTATCTTACCATATTTGTGCTTTTAAAATTGTATCTATCATGTTGATGAAAATGGAATTTTCTGAGGTTGCACAAGTATTAGTGATATTAAACTTGCCCTGTTAGCAGCTTGAACTGAAACTTAAATGAGATTTTAATATAAACAAAATGCACTTTTGAAATGTGCTTCCAGCTACAACCAATTTCTCCCAGCCCATTAGCCACTTTGCCTCCCTTTTAAGAAACTTGAGAAATTATTCTTTCATGGGGGAGAGGAAGTATTTGCTCAACTTATTGAATTAAATATTTAGAAAGTTAACTTTGCAATATAATAGCAAGTCCAATTGGTGGAAAATCAGTGAAGTTCACTGTTAGATTGCCTAAAATTTTATATTGTCAACCTTTGAGATATGTGTGTGAATATATGTATATGTATGTATAATGAATGTTATTTATATATACATATATATATTTCCTGATAAATTCTCCCAATATTATAATAAAGAAAAATAGAACAAAACTGATCGACAAAGTAACTATATCTAAATGTATTCACAATAAATGACATGTCCTGTCTCTCTACAGAAGAGAAATACAGTATGATGTATTATTAACGATCCCTCTCTCCCTCTCCACTCTAGACCAAAAAATGTCTTCCAAGTTAATTTTAGGTTAACTGATTTTTGTGTATTTTTATTTTCATTCACATGTCATTTTTAGATTTTGAATCATTTCTCCTTCCCTCTTCACAACCCCAACTGCCTATACTATCTTTCTACTCATTTATCAGAGTAACTACTGATTATAGTCCTCAGATTCAACAATGGTGCAACCCTATTATTTATGTGAAATCAACCAAAACAAGTCTCTTTTGTAACCTCTTTCCCAGCTCAATCCTTGTAACTGTCCCTCCAATAAACATTGGTATGAAGGACCTGTATGGTCCTCCAACCATTCATATTCAGCATATTCACATTCCCAAATTAAACACATTACCAGCCCAACCTTTCTATTTGATATAACCAACATCTTCCTAGTCATGCAGACTCAAAACCTCCATTATCTTTAGGCTTCTCTCCTCTTTGACATCCACATCTTATCAATTGCCAGGTCTTGTCAATTCTATTTACTCATTGCCTCTAGAATTTCTTCCTTCCTCCCCCCTTTTTGTTCCTCACATTATCTAACCCTCATCATCTACTTATTTCATAGTTTTATCATTGAAACAATAGATAAATCAAATGACCTTGCCTAACAGAAACAAACACAAAATAAAGCTGGGGCAATTTCTTTTTCTTTCTTTCTTTTTTTTTCTTAGTAGTGTTAAGAACATTTTGAAGCTTAAAACAGGAACAAAGGGTTAAAGAATGAGATGAGGGAGGGGAAGTTGTATGAACTTGCTTCTGTCCCTGCCACTTTTCCTGAAGCTGCTTTTTCCAAGGTCATCCAACCATTGACCTGATAACTCTTTCATTATCCTTCTCGAACTCTCTGCAGTATATGACCTAGTTTACCACTTCAATCTTATTTTTACTTTGATCAGCTGACTGACTAGTCAGAAGAGAAGACAATTAGAGCTAGAGACCATGTTCTTTGATTTACTTTAGACTTAGATCATGCTTTTGTCTATGAGATCACTGTTTTTACAAAGAAGGATTTTTTAACTTGGAATGCTAACTTAGTGACAAGAAGGGCACCTTCTCATGTTCTATCTAAACTGATTTACTCATTTTCGGGCTAATTGCATGTTTATTAGTCAAAAACCCAGCTAAGCAAATTTTCTACCAAATGTTCACTTTGAATACCTTTTTTTTTTCTTTAAGGTTCATAAGTGCTGATTTACCCTTTAAACCTTCTTCCTCACCCAAAAACATACATGACCTTTGTTATGTGTAATGAAAAAATACTGAACTAGAAGGCAGAATACCCTGGTTCCCTCCCCACTGCCTTGCTCCTTAGCTATAAAGTGAGAGTTCTTTTAATCACATCACTCCCCTACTTAAAAACTGTCAGTGGCTCCCTATTATTTCTAAAGCAGAATCAGAACTTGTTACTTAGGAATTAAGGTTCTCCAGAATCTGACTCCAGTTGCTTTTTGCCAGCCTTATTTCATGCTAGTCCTCTAGTAAACATTCTTGAACATTTCCCTGTCCTTTCAAAACCCATATGGATACGCAGGCCATTTCTTTGCTTAAATAGTTTCTCATTCACCTTGGCTTGTTGATAGTGGGAAAATCGAAAGTTGTTTCATTGTTTTATAACTATTTCTTAATGTTTACAAGGTAAAGAATAATGGCATACTGTAGGTTTCTGATGCATTTGGTCCTTTAGTCATTGCTACCTATATTCACTCTCAAAGTGAGATCCTTTAGTTCTTCTAGTTACTCAAGACTAGAAATTTTGGAGTAATTTCTTTGATGCTTCTTAAAATCTGTATCTTTATGTCCAAGTTGTCATTTTTTCTCATAAAATAAATTTTGAATTAGCCTTTTTCCATTTCTACTAACTCCACTAAACGATAATATACTCTCTTAGGATCTTGGATCATAGATTATCATGTGTTTAGAGGTGGAAGGGACCTTAGAGGTCATCTAATCTGACCTTTCCCCCTTTTCTGAGAATGGGAAAACAGAAGAAGAATGGGAAACATAGTAATTAAATCACTTGGTAGACACTAAGTTACAACTGAGATTTGAATTCAACTTCTGTGATTACAAATTCAATGTCTTTTCCACAATGAAAGGTTTTCTTACCTCAAAGACTTTATCCTCTTTCCACATACTCTGTGATTTAGTGATATTTTGCTGTTCTTGACTCCAAGCAGTTTCTCAGGCTATTCTCATGCCTAGAATATTCTCCCTCATCATCTCCACCATGTGGCTTATCTGGCTTCCTTCACATTTTAGCCCAAAGTCCCACATTTGTGCGTGAAGTCTTTCTCGGTCCTTCTTAGTCTGTGTGCCTTCACTTTGAGATTATTCTCAATTTATCCTGTATATATCTTATTTATACACAGTTGTTTGCATCCTTTCTCCTCCATCGGATTGTGAGTCCCTTGAGGACTAGGATTGTTTTTTGCCTTTTTTGTAATCCCAATACTTAGCAGAGTACTTGGCATAAGAACAGGTGTTTAAAAATATTAGTGAACTAAATGATCATAATTATGTACAATAATTTGGCATTTTAGAACTGAAAGGGGGCATTAAATAATAAGTTCTATATCTACATTTTAGTCTCATTATCTAGTCTGGCTCACTCATCTGTACAAAAGGAAACTGGTAGGTGAGCTTTTTGTTTAACTTTACTGTAAGGTATGGCTGTTTCTAAACTATACAACTGAATATTTACTTTATTTTCCTTTATAGCTCTTAAATGTTATCTTTCCATACTTTATTTACTTTTAAGTTTGATTTTTTTTAAATGCACATTGCTTTATGAATCATGTTGGGAGAGAAAAATCAGAGCAAAAAGAAAAAACTATGGGAGAGATTAAAAAAAACAGAAAAAAAGAAGTGAACATAGCATGTGTTAACTTACATTCAATCTCCATAGTTCTTTTTCTATATGCAGATGGTATTTTCTGTCTAACCTCTATTGGGATTATTTTGGGTCACTGAACCACTGAGAAGAACCAAGTCTTTCATAGTTGATTATTGCACATTCTTGTCATTGTGTGTACAATGTATTCCTGGTTCTACTTGTTTCACTCAGCATCAATTTGTGTAAACCTTTCTAACATCAGCTTGTTCATCATTTTTATAGAACAATAATATTCTATTACCTTCATACACAACACCTTCTTCAGCCATTCCTCAATTGATGGGCATTCACTCATTATCCAATTCTTTGCTACCACAAAAAGAGCTGCTACAAACAGTTTTGCACATATGAGTCCCTTTCCCTCCCTTATGATTTCCTTGGGATACAGACCCAGTAATGGCACCGCTGGGCCAAAGGGTATACATGGTTTTATAATCCTTTGGGCATAGTTCCAAATTGCTTTGAAGAATGGTTGGATCGTTTCACAACTCCACCAACAATGTATCAGTGTCCCAGTTTTCCCACATCCTCTCCAACATTTATCATTATCTTTCCTGTCATCTTAGCCAATCTGAGAAGTGTATCAATTCCATATTAAAAAATATAATAAAGCAAGCTCCTTTATAGCACAGATTGTTTTATTTGCCTGTATATCTATTTGTAATACTTAGCATAAATAACATAGTTAAGTGCTCAATAATTTTTTTCATGTGTTCATTCTTAATTTTCCCATGGATGTCCTCAAGGTTGTATCTTTGGTTCTCATCTCTTCTCATTTTATCTTTCTCTGCCTTGGTAATCTTATAGCTATTATTACCTCTAAATAGATGATCCCTAAATTTGTATTTCCATCCCTAATCTCTTCTAAAAGATTAAGTTTTCTATTACCAACAGCTAAATATAGCTACCTGGCACCTGAAAATCACCTTACCTAAAATTGAACTCATTTTCCTCCAAAAAACCTGCCCTTCCTTCTAACTTCTGCTTTTTAAAAGGTGATACCGCTGTCCTTCCTGTCACCTACCTCAAAGTCATTGGTCATCATATTTGATGCCTCTCTCCTACATTTAATTAGTTGTTAAGTCTTGTCACTTCTACCTAGGAAATACTTTTCCTTAAATTTCCCTATCTTTAATTTTCTTCCCATGACTACAACACTCTAATTGAAGCCTTCATATTTTTTCAATTGGGCTAATATAAAACCCTAGAGCTGGCCCCAGAAGAAAACTCAGAAGTTATCAATTGCCCTCCTTCCCTCATCATTTTATAGAGGAGGAAATTTCAGTTTGGAAAGGTTAAATGATTTGTTGAAGGCTATATATATAGTAAGTGTCAGAGGAAGGGAGGGCCATCTCCAGTCATTCTGATCTATATCTGGCTACTAGATCCAGAAGGCTCTGGAGAAGAAAGTAAGGTTGGTGACTTTAAACACACACACACACACACACACACACACACACACACACACACACACTATCCACTTGTATATCTCATGGCATCACCTCCCTGATGTCATGATCATCATCCAGAATGAAGGGCCAACAACAACCTCTATGGATAGGAGCTGCCCCACTAAGACCCAACCTACCTTCCTTCCTTCCTTCCTTCCTTCCTTCCTTCCTTCCTTCCTTCCTTCCTTCCTTCCTCCCTCCCTCCCTCCCTCCTTCCCTTCCTTCCTCCCTTCCTCCCTTCCTTCCTCCCTTCCTCCCTTCCTTTCTCCCTTCCTTCCTTTCTTCCTTCCTTCCTCCCTTCCTTCCTTTCTTCCTTCCTTCCTTTCTCTCCTCCCTTCCTTCCTCCCTCCCTCTCTTCCTTCCTTCCTCTCTTCCTCCCTTCCTTCCTTCCTTCCTTCCTTCCTTCCTTCCTTCCTTCCTTCCTTCCTTCCTTCCTTCCTTCCTTCCTTCCTTCCTTCCTTCCTTCTTTCCTTCCTTCCTTCCTTATTTTCTGAACCCACATGATCAATCCTTGATTACTTCAGAATAAATATAAATAGCAATTGTTGTGGTCTTCCCATCCCACATTTATTCCTTTATCCATTTGTTTTTGTTTTTGTTGTTGTTGTTGTTGTTGTTGTTGTTGTTGTTGTTGTTCTGTTCTGTTTTGTTTTGTTTTGTTTTGTTTTTGGACTAAATAAAGAAATCCATTCTAGTCTCAATCACTAAATGGGCTGTTGCCTCTGTATTACTGAGACCTGTTGAAGACATTAGCATAAAAAGGCCAAGATCTGTACTCAGGTCCATTATCAATCTTCCTGATGTATATCTGGTCACCAGACCCAGATAGTTCTGGAGGAGAAAATGCTTACCCCACCCTCATTAAAATCCAATAAACTCTTCAAAAAGAAGGATAAACAATCACAAGTCATAGGCAGGATTCAAACTCAGAGACTCTGAAAACAGAGTTGGTGCAGTTTCTACCATTTTATGCAATTACAGTAACCTCAAAATTAGTCTTTCAGATATCAGATTATACAGGAAAAGTAATGTTTTTAATTCACTGCTTTGGTCTTGTCACTTCTGTACTTAAACATATTGATCCCCTTCCCACTGTCTGCTGAAATATAAATACTGATCCTGGCATTCAAGGTCTTCCACAATATGGCTCCAACCTACTCCCCAGGCTTATCTTATGTTCTTTTAACTTGTACAGTGTTCCAGCCAAATTGAAGTATTTTCTATTCATAGAAGAAGATAAGAAAAATAAAGGTATAGTACTATTTGCATTATCCTTGAGGAACAAGGTTAAATACTTCTACAAGTTTTTATGATCTCTTTCCACTTCCCTCTCTATTCTTTTTTTCTTTTATCTCCTGTGCATTTTTTTAGTTAATATATGTAAAAAGCCTAAAAAATAGGCTTTGTGTTTATTTCAGAGAACTAAAAAAGATAGGGGAGATGCTGGAAACATATTCTATTCTGCAGAAAGAAGAGAGGCTCTAAAAGAAGGTACCTAAAAGGTACCTTCTTTTAGAATCAGTGAAATTATAAATACCAGACAGGTAGTAATGGACTGTTGGGAGGAAGAAAATATAATATAAGGAGTAGAATTAGAACTGAGAAGTGTTTTCAGAGAGTTAGAATCAATATATCTTCTCATTTGCACATTACTACATCTATTCCACCTGCCTCCTGGCTTTCTAATATGTGTGTGTATGTATATATTTATGCATATATATATATACATATATATACACACGTGCATATATTATATTATATACATTTATCTATATATGCATATTGTATTAATTTGTGTATGTATACATATGATTTAATCTCATCCAGAATGACAATTCTTAGAATCACAAATTATAACTTTTGGGAGGGATTACAAATATCATATTCATTATATATCTAGACAGGAATCCTTTATAAAATACCTTCAATATCTGATCTTTGATTAAAATGCTCAAGTGGAACCCATTATTTCTCAATACAGAATATTTACAATAAAAACATACATACAATTTACTGGAATTTCTTTTCATCAAGCAGGAATTCATCTCTTTATAACTTCTACCCAATATGTGGCATGTTTGCTATGACCTGGCCACAATAAATCTATTCCCTCTTCTAGTATTTGAGTATTTGAAGAGAGATTTCTTGTCCTTTCTTTGTCTTCACTTTTCCAGACTGACTAGTATAGTTCCTTCATCTTATTCTCAAAGCTAGGTTCTCTAGTTTCACATCCTAGTTGTCCCCTTCTGGACATACTTCATCTAGCTTGTTTTTGTTTGAAATGACCCCAGTATTCCAGCTGTGTCCTAGCCAAGGGTGAAAATATTGTGGGATTATTAGCTTTCTCACTTTGAACATTATCCTCTCTTAATGTGACCTAGGTTTAGCTTTTCCAGCTACTGGGTCAGAATGTTGACTTTTCCTTGAGCTTGCACTGTACTAAAATCCAGAAATGTTTTTCATGGTAGCCCTCATCTAACAATGCTTCTCCCATCTTATATTCGGGGAGTTGGTTTTTTAATCCAATTTTGGAACTTTATATTTCTATATATTAAATTTCAAATTATTGCATTCATTCCATAGTTCTGGCTTGTCAATATCTCTTTGGATCTGAACTCTGTCATCCATTATATGAGTTTGCCCAGTTCCTTTTTAAAAAATTTAATCTTCAATACCAGTATCAGGACTCTTTTTTATTCCTTGATGCTGTCATTTCTCTTTAGAGAGGGAATTTTTCAGAACATGTAGGAGTCATAAGTAAAATTCAACCCTTTGAATGATTGTCATGCATATATACATATGGTGATTGTTTTTCTCCAAATTCCCCTCTATATTTCTGTAACTTTCCTCTCTTTTAAACCAGAGCAGTGACTGACCAATCTATATGAAAAGTCTTGATAAAATGGCTGTCATTACATACCCATGAAAGAGAATGTTCTGTTTGTATTGTATAAATTTAACAGAGCCTTCTGTCCCTGGGAAGTATGTATGTTTTTCTTCCTTGCTTGTTATAAGGTTTGAAAATCCTTAATCCACTACTTACTTAAACTCTTTGAGATCTTTCTGAAGGCTTTAGGAAAGTTTTACCTTTTTTGGTTCCCTCTTATCCTTCATTTTATCATCCTAGGGTATACTTTGAACTATATTTTATTCCATTTCATACAGTAAATTTGCTACTGTATGGTAAATTTGATCAATATTTTTTCCATTCCTTCATTAATGAATATATGCTGTTTACATATAGAAACATGATGCTAGTGACCAGTCATCAGTGGTATATGAACTCTGATTTGGTTTTCCATTATCAGGTCTCGGTTTGTGTAGATTGATTCACACTCTCCTTCCCAAATTTCTAGGAAAGTGGGCATGCATTTATCAAGCCGGGAAAGTTTAGGAATATCAAATATGACCATGATGAAAGTTTCCATAAGGATAAGCTCATGATTCTGGACTCATTAGCATGGCTAATTTAATCATTAATTTTCTAAGTAATCAGATAATCAAACCATGAACCAACGACAGCGTATTTGTTTACAGAATCAGAGATGTCTGTCTCTTTGCTTTGTCTGTCTCTCTTGGGATCTGATATAGGTCTTTGCCTTTCCTGTGTAGCAGGAAAAGAGTTCCCATTGAGTAGGATTGAGTAGGAACCTCTGAAACAACCTCTGCTATTTAGGGCACTATTGGAAAAATGTATAGTCTGGAGTCCAAAGGGAAAAAAAGGAATCTAGTCTTTCCTAATATGTACTACTTCAATTGTAGGCCACTGCATTGATTGCCAATAGTTATAACCAAAAACAAGCTATTTCATTGATCATTTTTCTTCAGATCTGATCTGTTGAATAATTATTGATTATTTTTCTGATACAGTCATTTAGGAATATCCCCCTCCACCCACTTATGTCTCCACATGAACATAACAAAGAAAAATAATTAAAATTAACTGACAAAGCAACATCAGAAAATGGATACAGCTTTCTGAAACCACAAGGTTTTATCTACAAGGAAAGGAAAGAGGTGAACTGCAACATCTTTTCCCTGAGTTAGTATTACAGTTCTATAGTAGTCAGTTTCATTTTAGTGAAGATTTTTAAATTTTATTTTATTGTAGTCATGCTCTATGTTGTTTTTCTGTTTCTGGTGACTTCATTTTGCATCAGATTACACAAGTCTTCTGTGTGTTTTTTTTTTTTTAATCCCTGAATTCTCCTATTTTTTTTTTTCATTTCTTCCAACACAATAATATTCAATTACATCCACTTGCCAAAATTTGATCAGCCACTACCCAAACAAATCAAGCCATTTTACTCAGTATTTCAGAATATTATATTGTCCTAGTGTACATAGGACTACTTATAGGCTCTTTGGGGGCATTATAATATAATACTCTAGTCTCCTCAGAGAACTGAGATGCCCAGAGCTAAGACAGAGAGCTAAGTGTTGTACTGATTAAACTGCTGGGCCTGAAATTAGGAAGACCTAATTTAAAATCACCCTCAGACACTTGGCTAAGTCACATAACCTCTGCCTCAGTTTCTTTAATTATAAAATGGGGATAATAATCAGAACACTTCCCAAGATTGTTTTAAGTACCTAATTAGATGATACTTATAAAGCACTTAGTACAGTATCTAGAGCATTCTAGGTGCTATAAAAATGTTAGTGTAATTATTATTATTGTTGTTATTGCTACTGTTTTAGAATGAGATGTTTTATAACAAAGAATGTTACATTGAGATTTCAGAGAAATTATAAAATACTCAAATGACAATTATAGTAACACTACCTTGCATTTATATAATCCTCTGTGGTTGGCAAAATACTTTGATCAAAACAGCCCTAAGAAGTAGCAAGCATTATAATCGCCATTTTACAGCTCACACTAGATTCTGAGGGGTTAAATAAGATATTGGTAGGTGGCAGAGGTTGTAACTGAACACAGTTCTTCTGAATCTAATGCAGTATTCTTTCAGCAATAAAAGTAGTTCACTGATGATAATTACAATGGGAAATTTGGGAAACAATTTATTGGCATTATATTTATGTACAAAAATCTCATTCTCTTTAATAAGGGATTTTTCTCTTGGACAGTTTTAATTTTTTTTTTTTTTGAGACTGTTAACTTTAGCTGAGATTTTCTAATACCTCATGGTGGTGCTAGCTTGCAGCACTGATCAATAGGAACTTAATAACCCAATAGGCCCCTAGTAGTATAATCATGACTAGTTTTAGGCCATTGCTTTGCAATAGATTGATTATGTCAGGGATTGATAATTGATAATTGCATTAATTATTTTAAAGTAATTTCAGTCAGCAAAAAAAGGAAAATATTCAAATCCATCCACAGTGAAACAGTTTCCTACCTACCAGCAGTATTGCAAAAAAAAAAAGGGGGGGGAGATTAATTTTGAATTGAATATTTGAATACATTCACTGTTATTAAAATGATTTAAAATGAAAGTTTAGGGGTAGCAGTAAATAGAAAATGTCATTCTGCTCATTTCAAGGAACAAGGTTTGAGGAATTGACTGAATAATCAATTAGGTTATGAGCAGAATTTCAAACACAGAAATAATTTGCTGACACACCCTTGGGGGGCAGTCCACTGAAATTTTCTATTCTGTCTGTTTAACCTCTGTGCTCCAGAGCAAGGGAATTGTGACATACTACACACTTGATTTATAGGCAACAGCTGTGCACACTTGTGTCATGTTAATCAAATCTTTAACCATCTTTTGAAACATTTCAAGCCGTTGTGGAGGTGCCTAATTCACAATGAGTGTTGCAGGTGAAAATGGCTGGCTTCATTCAAGCAGGAAGAGAGAGTACATATGTCTCCTTGGAAAACAGATTCCGTTGAACAGTCAGTCCTTGAAAATTAAATTTAAGAGCAAGTGAATGAATAGCCTGGGAGAGTGCTATTTGGTACCTCTTCTCCCCCTGCTGCCCAGTATTGTGCCTCACCCTTCTCCCAAATGGTCACACACGCTCCCTTTCAGCTTCTAAGATGCACTGCCTCTAACAGAGGAGAAAGGAAAGCTGGGCTGCAAATAGTTGCAGAAGCTGCTAGCTTTAAAAAAAAAAAAAAAAAGCAAGTTTCTCTCACAGTACTAAAGGTGACTGAGAGCAAACTGATGAAGAGAATCTAGAAGAAGAAAGCTGATACCTTAGTGGTCCATAGGGCTTTTGGTTGTTATTGTTATATCTTACTCTCTTCACCACCCCATTTGGAATTTTCTTAGCAGAGATACTGGAGAAACCAGAGAAAAGGTTTGCCATTTCCTTCTCCCATTCATTTTATAGATGGGGAAACTGAGACAAACAGGGATAAGTGACTTGCCCAGGGTCACACAGCTAGGAAGTGTCTGAGGCTAGGTTTGAACTCAGGAAGACTCGTATTCCTGAGTCCAAGGCCAGTGTTCTATCCAGTGCTCCATCTAACTGCTAATAAAACAGTCCATAGGGATACTGTATGTTTTTTTGTGAGCATTGTAATGAAGTCCTCTTGCCCCACTGCTTGCTCACTTCTGGACACAATGAGAAGTCATCAAAAGGCACTATGTACTGGTCAAAAACCACAATTTGAGAAGGTTAGTTAATCTCTTTGATGGTGATCTCAGTTGTCCATAAATGTGTTTAAATTTTGTAAAGGTTTTGACCTGTCATGAAAAGAGCACTGATTTGGAGTCTGAGGACCTGGATTTAAATTCCAACTTGATTATTTATTATCCTAGTAATTTTTCTGGGTCTCAGTTTTCCAATTTACAAAGTAAAAAAGTTTGACTTGATAGCTTCTGATCCTTTTGAATCCTCTTTAACTCTCCAGATGCTCTAGTTTCTCTATCCTTCATTAGAAAATTTTGCCCTATGAGAAGAAAGCAAATATCTGTGGGAATACATACCTTCTAGCATGAACACAAAGTTTTACTTAATCTGATTAGGTAAGCTTTGATTTAGAGCTCATGATGTTAACAACTGAGCCTCTCCCCCCTTGACAAGGATAATGTATAAATTCAAATTAAATGATGTATTGATATTAATAATTAAAGTGCTAATGTTAATGGTTTTAATATGAATGTGTATATGTGGGTATACACACATACATATAGAGGATAATGCCATTATAGATTTGAACTGCAACAGTCCACAGGAATCATCTAGTCCCAAGATGTTCAACACACTCTATAGTCTACAACATTCCTGAGCACAGCCAGAACCAGATTAGAATATGATTGAGAAATATTTAACACAATAAACAAAAATACAATAGAACATAAAGTTGATATGTAATATTCTAAGTCACATGCAATCTGCAAAGATCCCTATATATGATTTAGGAGACCCTTGTTTCTATTTGAATCAGACCACACTGATGTAGTTCTTATCTTTTATTTTATATATGAAGAAATCAAGACCCAGACTATTTAAATAACCTGACCATAGTTATATAGCTAGTAAGTGGCAAAGCTGAGTTCTCAGCTTCCACTGTTATTGTTAGATCATTTCAGTCATATCTAACTCTTTTTAACCTCTTTTGGAATTTTCTTGGCAGAAATATTAAAGTGGGAGGCAAATAGGATTCACTTCTTGGTTTAAGGCCTGACAGTCTATCCACTGTGCCCCTATATTTCTATGTATGATAAGAGCCTTGTGGTATACTGATCAGAAAACCTGGGTTCAAACTTAGCCACTCACATGATTGTGTGATCCTAAAAATGTCACAACCTTTCAGTTCTCCACATGACTCCTTCTATACATAGCAAAATATTTATCAATCTTCATTGGTAAAAAAAAAAAATACCCCAAGAGAATAATAATAGATCTATACCATTTCTCATATCTATATCCAAACATGTTTACATATGCATACCATGGCATAGTGTTGTATTTAATTTCATTCCAAATTGAAAATATCAGGTGAGGAAAGGGAAAAGCATTAAACAAGTATTCATAAAGCAAATATTGTGTGCCAATCATAGGACTAAGTGCTTTACAAATATTCTTATTTAGTCTTCACAATAAACCTAGGGGTAGGTGCTACTATCATCCCATTATACAGTTGAGGAAACTGAGGCAGATAGTGATTAAATGACTCATCCAGGGTCACATATTTAGTATCTGAGTCCACACTTAATTCAGATCTTGCTGGCCCAGAACTCACCTAGGCACAGATAGGGTAGGATCATAGATGATCATAGTTTTTATATCTTGGAGCTTCTTAGACATCATCCCCCCTAATTTTACAAATGAGGAAATTGAGGGCCAGAGATATAAAATGATTTGCCCAGGAATGTACAGTAATATGTGTAGATGATAGAACTCGAAAGCAGGCCTTCCTGATTCCAAGTCTGAGAGTCTGTTCACTTTATTACTCTTTTCCTTATGTGAAAATAAATTTGTAACGGTGGCATCTTTGGTGGAGCCTTATTTGAGCACATTCTAATGATTGCTGGTAAAGTTGTACCTATAACGCTGATGAAATTCTGCTTATTTTTTCCCTCTGGCTGCAATGTAAGGTCTGATACAACTTATCCTCCATTTTAAATCATTTTTGATTAAAAATTTTCTAGTGATGTAAGACAGACATTTCCATGCATATGTGTGATTTAATATTTACAAACCAGTGGTTCTGTAGTTACTTTTTATGACCATGAGGTAGGTGGCTTTAATACTCTCTTGATCACTGTTTGCTTAACTGTACGAATTGGAGTTTGTTCTCCCCATCCTGCTTCACCATTATGTCTCTTGATGGACCTTGTTATGGGCTGTTTCAGCAGGTGCCTATCCATTTGCCACCTGCCCTAGTGCAGTGAATGATTCCACAATTTAGCTAATGCATTTTAATTATTTAGGTGACATTTTACATTGCATAGTTTAGCTAAATATGTAAATCACCCTGGGGCTCCGTTAAGGCAGTTCTTTTTTGTGTGATGTTTAAATACTTAACAGTTGGTCAGAATTCACACCCAACCAAAAGACAGCGTAAATAATCATATATAATATGTATATATATATATATAAAATATATCCACACACATATGTATACATATATACATATATGTTTTTTACAAGTACACAATCTGCTTTCATATAAATTCCTCCTTTATTCAGTTATCAATAATTAAATACTACATCAATTAATATGCTGGACAAACTGAATGCTTTTCCTGCTCATACAATGTATATTTCAGAAAAGGAGATTATTTTCAATATGATGTATTCAATTTAGAATTGATTTAAAAAAATTAATAACACTAGCTTAATTCACAAAAGGGAATTCAGGGCAGTTGAGGGAGTCTGGCGGTGTCTCTATAGATGTATGTCTCTGAATTCTTAAAGAGAACCCTTTGAAGTTGGTGGATTTTATGTATATAGAGATATACATGCATATCTATTTCTATCATACTCTTTGCAAAGCTCAAAAACGATTAGATCTGATCTCATAGTTGTTTTAGTCTCATCTTGGTTTTCAGGTTTTCAGGTTAATAAACTAAATATTCCTTCCCCTCCTTTCCCTTTCCTTCCCTCTCTCTTCTTCTTCTTCCTTCCCACTCCCAATCGTTTGTCATGAAGATTAAACAGATTCAGTCTGGGTGGTGAGTAGGGGGATTTTGTTTTTGTTTTGGTATATTTTTTTCTGCTTTGTGCCTGGATCTGCTGACTTAGCAGCCTTGCTTTAAACTCCTCCCCCTCTCGCTGCCCCCTTTCCCATTTCCCGGTACACTGTCAGACTGGGCTCCCCAGCAGCGCTTCGAGCAGCCAGGAGCAATGACACCACGGAGTCAGTAGATGGCTGTAGAAAAGTATGTTGAACACTGTGGTGTTAGAGTAATGAGATTGAGGAAGGCCTTGACCTGACTGGATGCTGCTTTTATCTGAAGTACATTTAAAGAGATAAAGGGGGAGCCGGGCACACCGCACGTGTTCCTTCCTTTGCCATTGGAGCTTCACTTTTGAGTCCCCCCCCCCAAAAAAAAATTCAAACTCGGGGCTTGTGGATGGGCAGCCCTTTTGGCCAGCCAGGGAATGGGTTGGCTGCCACTGGAGGGATCTACTTCACACAGATGTGTTTGCCTCGAGACGACTCAGAAGCCTTCCTGCCTATAAATTCCGACAGTGGGGGCTTCCCGTTAATCCCATAGCAGCCAGCTGGAAATGGTGTAGCTGTAGTCTTCATTTACTTATTTATTTGGCGTCACCCTTCTTGCTATTTTCTTTCCTTCTTTCTTTCTTTTTTCCCTTCACTACCACCGTATTTGGCTGCCTCTTTAGTCGCTGGACTTGCTCATTAAACAGACACACCAAGAATTGTTACCTAAGCGAGCTTGACAGGAAAGAAAGGGCAAGGCAGAGTTAGGGAGGGGAGAAGGGAAGGAAAAGAAAGAGAGTAGGGAGAGAGAGAGAGAGAGAGAGAGAGAGAGAGAGAGAGAGAGAGAGAGAGAGAGAGAGAGAGAGAGAGAGAGAGAGAAAAGAAAAAAAAAACACCAAACAAACCAAGGCAGCCTGGAGCAAGTCACTTCACACACAGAAAGAATCACTGAACTGAACCGAATGCTGTCCTTATAAACAAACAAACAAACCAGACCTTGTGTAAGAAAAAAGAAAGAAGAGAACTGGGAGGACTTGACAGGAAAAAGGCAAGATTTTTCTACCCACTGGTTTCAGTTTTCCTTCCAGATACACTTGGTGAAGTAAGGAGACTTCTGTTTGCTGACAGAGCCCTTGATTTTTCTTTCAAGATGATGATGTATTTGTGGGTAGGTAGTCTCTCTGTCTCTGTCTCTTTCTCTCTCTCCCTCTTTCTTTTTTTTTCTCCTTCTTTCTTTATTTCTCTCTCCCTCTCTCATTAATACATTGACTTTGGGGCTGTAGATTGTAGCCCAGAGTAATCGCAGGTTGTGTTATGTGCGAGGCGATTATACTGCAGGGAGAGTACGGGAGAGCTTACAGCCCATGTGGCTGCATTTCCAGTGGGAGTTTAAGCAGAACCGGTTCATTAGCATTGAGCTGCAATTTTATTTTTTTTCAGTTGCTGGGGAAAAAAAAAGAAACAAACAAACAAAAGAAAAGAAAATGTTGCTGGAATGTATGGCTTTCTCTTTTCTTTAAACATTGATGATCGCGACTCAAAGAAAAAGATCTGTGGTATCCGACTCAGGCGTGAAGCAGGCACTGCATCACTTGTGGCTGAGCAGCATTTGGCTTCATTACTCAGAGTGGACCCCCGTTCTTAGGGTGGTGTGTTGTGGTGGTGGTTGTGGTTTTCAAAAGCCACAACTTATATCTTGGTGTTTCTCTGGTAGCCTAATATTTCATGGTACTGCATTATATTTGCTTTGAGCATGTGTACTTAAAAAAAAAAAAGACCAGTGTTGATAATGGGCACTTAAATACACTTATTCTAGCTTTAGTTGATGTAGCCTGTACCAGATTTTTATTGTTCTTACACCTTTGTGTCCAAACCTTGGCAAATTGAGGAATCAAATGAAGGCATTGGGCTGATAGTGCATGATGTCAAGGAGTCAGTTTACTAAAACATTTAATCTGGTGATGTTGTAATTTAAAAAGAAAAAAATCAGTGAGATGGCCTGTTTTAGGAAAGTGTTTGTCACTCCTTTTCAAGTATATTCATCCTGGGGAAATGATTAAATAGTTTAGTTCTGTCATTAAATGAGTGTACATTAATTTACCGCAAGCCGAAACAGGCCACCTATTCATTGGGGTTCTACTTGAGAAACATTTAGGAAATAAATATCTCCCTTTCTCACTTAATTTTGCTGCTTTTGATGTTCTACAGTACTTAAAAGTAAATCTTCGTTTTACAATCTCTGTTGTAATTTCTTTGGACTCTGTGGAAGCATTAACTTCTCTTAGCTGTAGAGAAAGCATCCTTTTTTAGACTTCTTTGTTAATCGTATCAGCTTTTTATCCTGCCTTGTTATTTTCATCATCTTCACCAATCAACAAGCCCTATGACTTTGACTAGTTGCTTTTCTTTGCCCCTTTCATGCAACTTAAGCTTCCTTTTCATAAAAGATGCTCATATTCATTTTTTAAAATGTGTCATCTAAAGGAGGGGGGATTTTCCCCAAATATCTTAATTTGGCTTTGGTTGTATATTCATTTCATTTTCAAACTTATCTGCACCTTTAAAATCTGAATGCCATTAGAGATCCGATTAGAAATATAAACTCATAGTTTAATAACCATACTCTGAACCATAAGCTAAATAGATTTTTCATGTGAGCACTGAGTCCTATAATCACTTCTTTTAAATTATAGAAGACCCAATTTTTTCCTATTAGAATATTTCTTAATAGCGATTTTTTTTTTTACCTTTTCTTTAAAAAATGGATTGTTAGCACTTTGTCTCAGCATTCGTTGCTAAAGACATGCAAGTATGTTTTTTTTTTTAAATAAGTCCTTTTCTTTTTTATGGATGCTTTCTGGTTAAATAAAAATAAATTAAAATTCTTTGATGCTGTGATGGGATGTAGTTACTCAGTCATACTTTTCCCTGGTGTTGTTAAGTGGTAGGGTTCATTTTATTTATGAAGTTTGCTCTCTGATCCTCTCACTTACTCAGGCATCTGCTGTTACCCCGAGCACAGGAATAAGTAGTTTATGATGGTACACTCTCTCGGGTTCTAAAAGCTTGCTGACCTGCTTTCTTAGTAATTAATCTTTGACCTTTAAAAGCCATGTCCCTCAATTTCTATATTCTTCTTTCTGACTGATGCTTTATAGTGCTGCATGTTTTTATTAGCAGCATTTATCAAATTGAAAAATGGTTGCTACTTTCTTACACTGCACTTACATATTCTATTTACATCTTTAACTCTGCTTCTTTCGGGCTCCAAAAACTGGCATAGCCCTTAAATTGGAACATCTGGGTGCATACTGTTTAAATAGATATGAATTAGTGAATAAGCATTAATGTTGTGGAGTTGTTTTGTTTTGTTTTTAACACAGACTGCTGCTTCTACTGACTACTATTCTGTAAATAAAGATACACTTAGCTGGTAGCTCAGTTTTAATACTTATGTTGTTTTAGGAAAATGAGGCTCAGTCATAATAGTTTATGAAAACACTTGACCATTTATTAAGATTGACATTGATATACGGCTAAAAATGAGTCTTGAAGTATTGTTAAATATTCATCTTCAGCTATTCATGATACCTTATCACAAAGTAATTAAGTATGGACTCTAAATGTTCCCCAGTTCTAATAACGTGATTTTTAGGAACTAAAATTATATAAAAATTGAGAATTTGTTTTGAGAATTTGAAGCATACACAGCATTTTCTAATGGTTCAAGGTCTTTTCCTTTAGAACTGACAGAGAACATGCCATTGTGGATTAACACCCATTTAAAACAGAATGTAACCCTCCTAAGACATTCCCACTGATAAAGTTTGTTCATATGTTTCATTTAAATTATTTAGTAGCACCATTCGCTCATCATTCTCTCTTTCTCTCTGTCAAAAACACTGGGGTTTTTTCCAGCGAGGATAGACAAGTATACAGAAAAAAGAAAATATAGTTTCCTGGTAGTCTGCTAATTACAGGGGTGATTAGGGTTTCTGACCTATGATCTAAGTTCATATGTGGTGCCAGAATGACAGACTCCTAATAAGTCAATCTAGGAGAGCTTTAGGAATAATGAAAATAATTTTATCAGCATTCCTTCAGCATTCACTTGTTATATCTGACTCACTCCACCCAAATTATTTCCTTAGGTGGAAAAATTCAGATGGAGGTTGATTCTTAGGAACCTAAACTGTATCTGGATGACCAAACTATATTCACTCACAATCCCCAGAATCTACTCAAAACAGATATATGTGGGTCTTTTGTAATTTATGTAAGTAGAAAACTAACTACTGCTTAAAGAAATATTAATAATGCATATATTTCCCTTATGAGATCTTAAAAAAAAAAAAAACTACAGAATTTCTAGGCTAGAGAGGGCCCTAGTGGTCTCCATGAAGCTTCCTGACTTCCTAAAAATAACCCCATTTCTTTTATTCATTTTCTCATAGGTTTAGTATGCCTATCATTTTTTTTAATCACACATCTTTTCCCTTATCTAGAACACATGTATATGCACATATGTGTGTACTTGGATCTAAGACAATTGAGGAGTAAGTAACAAGTGGAAAGTTTCAATATTGAAAGATGTGTTGCTGATATTCCTAATTGCTTGAAGCTACTTTAAAAAAAATCATTCACTTCTCTACTTTTTGGCAAAGTCATAGATTTAGATCTGAAAAAGACTTTTAAGATCATGTAATCCAACCTCCCTCCCTCATTTTGGATATGAGGAAACTGAGGTTCAGAGAGATGGTTGCCCAAGTTTATAGATGTTGAATATAAATGTTGAAGCAGAATTCAAATCTAGGTTTTCCTGATTCATGAGTCCAGTATTCCATCCACTATGTCATACTACTTTACAGTCAATTGCCTATTTTCCCAACTGAAAGTATTATCTGCTTAGCTGGTTCTATTAGAATCAACTTGAAACAAATGTGAAATAGTTGGAGTTGGACTCTCCTTTCCCCTCTCAACAATCTCCCTACCTCCTTAAGTTCCATTGATGTTACTCTCTCCAATACTCAGATTTAGAGGCCATAGAATACTCCAACAAGAATATTTCAATCTGGGAGATAACTGACCAATGTTTTGGTTTCTGCACGAAGACCTCTACTAAAAAGGAATCTACTACATCCCAAGGTAGCCTTTTCTCTTTTTGGATTACTCAAATTTCGGAAATATTTCCTTATATCAAAACTTATATTTGCCTTTTCACATTTTCCTTCCAGTGCTCCTGATTTTGTATTCCTGTGTCCAAGTAGACCAAATGTAATACCTTTTCATCATTTTGCTCTTCAAATACTTTGATGTCCTCTTGGATCCCCTGAGTATTCTCTTCTCCAAGAAAAAATCTTAGTCACTTCAACTGATCCTCATGTAATCTGATTCCTAGGCTCTTTCATATCTTTATTGCCCTCCTCTTAATGTTCTTCAGCCTTTCAATTAATCGATTGATTAACATTTATTAAGTGCCTAATATATTTCAGGCATTGTGCTAAGCATTGACAATACAAAAAGAGGCAAAAGACAGACACTCCCTTCAAGAAGCTTATAATCTAATGAGAGAAACAACATACAAATAAATATTTACAAAGTAAGCTCTTTACAGGATAAATGGAAAATATTTAAAAGGATGAATCCACTAGAATTAAAAGGTGTTGGGAAAAACGTCCTTTAACAAAGAGAGTTTTCATTGAGACTTAAAGAATGTCTTTACCAATGACCTTCTTAAAACTGGATCCCCACAATGAAACCTAGCACTGTAATCTAATAGAACCATCATCCCCCTAGATATAACCACTCTGAATGTAGCTCAGTATTATAATAACTTTCTTCATTGTCATACCTCATTGCTGATTCACTTTGAGCTTCTAGTTTGCTAAAGTATCCAGTTTTTCATTTACTATGTCTTAGCAATCTTGTATTTTTTGAAGTTGATTTTTAAAATCTAAAAATGGGACTTTACATTTCTCTCTATTACCATAATATTATTTTTATTAGATATGTTTCAGCACTTTATCCTTTCAAGATATTTCTGGATCTTAACCTTGATATCTAACAAATTGACTTTTTTGTCTTTTCATATGTAAATTCGATAAGTTAGTCAGATGAGCCTTTATCTAAGTCACTGACAAAATAGTAAACATCTCTGGGTCAAGCACAGATCACTGGATTACTACCCCAGAGATTTCTTTTCAAACTAGCATCAAACTATTGATGATTACAAATATAATTATTTAGTCAGCTCTGAATCTAGTTATCAATGTCATTATCTTCATCACTTCCTATAAAAGAGCATAAAAGACTTTTGTCAAATGTTTTGCCCATATTCACATTATACATGCACGCATACATAAATATGAATAAGGCTTTTATTGTATAGTTTCTTAATCATTGATTATTTTAGGAGTTTGTAAATAATTTTTTAAAGTAAAAATGATTCATCTTGCTTAAAAAGGTTAGGAACTCCTGTTGTACTCTATAACATTTAGAATTTTATAAAAATCATATTGCTTTGTGATCTAGTTATTTAAGATAAAAAATAATTTCTGAAACTAGACCCTATGCTAGTTTAGAAAACTTAAAGATATTCAAAAAACCTTCTACTTTTTTGATTTTCTTATGGAGGGATCAAAGTACTCTTCTCATTATACCAATAGTTGTTCATCAATAATTAATAACTACTTGTTGATTTTTCTCCCCTTGAAGTGTACACCATATCCTGATTCATAAATTTGCCCAATTTTTCTTCCTTAATATGTATATTATCCCTGGGCTGTTATTTTTTCAAGATATAGCCTAATTTTTCTTCCTTTTTATTTTGTCTTCATATTCCCAATATAGTACACAGAGCTGTTTTTCTTTAAGACTTCACAGTCAACTTTTCTAAATTCCTAAGTAGCACTGATTCAGTGTCCTATTAATGCAAAGTTTTCTATGCTTCTGTCTTGGAAGATTCTAAGGAAACAGAGCAAACTACTCATCTTTGGAGAAAGAACTATACTATTGACCATATGAAAGGATCATCAAGTCTTCTCAGCAACTGATCTCACTGTAAATTTAATCTCTTCTTCCTTGGATCTTTTACCTTTTACCTACAAATAGATTCATGTTTTCCCTATAGAAAGGAAGGAAGGAAGAGAGTGAAGGAGGAAGAAAAGAAAACTTATCATGAATTAAACTGCTATCTCTGTGCTACCTTTTACTCCCAAACTTCCTGAAAGAACAGTCTACATTTGTTTTGTTGCTACAACTTCCACAATACACTCTTTTATAATTCCTTACAATCTGTTATCTATCCCACTTTTTTTACTAAAAATTCTCTATCAAAGGTCAACAATGACATCCTAATCCTTCTTATCCTCCTTGACCTCTTGACTGGCTTTGACCATCCTCATCTCTTCTTGATATTCTTTCCTCCCTTAAGATTACCTCTTTCATCTGGTTTTCCCCCATTATGTCTAACGAGATCTTTTTTTAACTTATTTATCACACTCATTTAATTTTTTTATGGCCCCAAATTCACACCTCAACCCTCTTCTTTCTTTACACTCTCTTACTCACAATTTTGTTAACTCCCATGATGTTGACTATTATGGCTAACCAGATGAATACTACTTTTGCATCTTCTGTCCTGATCTTTCTTTAAGGCCCCCCAAATCACATATTTCCCATTTTTTAATTGTAAGTGGTTATTAGTCAAGTCCTAGATAAGAGATGATAAGGACCTGAATCATAATAGCAGCTCTGGCTGCTAGATATGAACTTGGATGTCTTGCTAGTACCTCAGATTTGAATTATTTTTTCATTAAAACTGGCTTCTCTATCTAACTTGCTATGGAATGGAATCATCATTCTCTAGATCATTTTTCCCTCCAATATTGAACTTATCTTTGACTCTTCCCTCTCCCTCACTTTCTTTACATGATTAGTTGCTACTTAATTTATTCTTTACTATATCTAATTGACTAACACAAACTATAACCCTTCAACATTATCAAATAATTGTGTTGTATCTCATGTTATCCTCCCCACAGCCATGTAAAATTCATACTATTGTTAATCCCACTTTACAGATGAGGTAGAGAGAAATTCAGTGACTTGTCCAAGGTCACAAACCTAGAATGTGTCTGTGCCTGATTGTGAACTCAGGACCTCCTCACTCTAGTGCCATCTATTGTGTCACCCAGTTTCTAATTCACTTAAACTTATGTCTATTTTCCTATAAATCCACCCAAGAAAGTCCCCTTCATGGGAAGCTTGTTCTGAATGTTCTTTTATCATAACAAGAATCTCAATATGCTGTTCAAGACAGTCAAGTTGCTAAGTCCACATCTTCTGGTTCCAGCGTACATTTTCTCTATTTCCTCCTTTCCATTTCTTCTGCTTTAGACCCGCTTTAGTTCTACTTTAGTTATTATTGTTTGCTTAAATTAATTCAGTATCTTCTGAACAGATCATTTTGCATTTTTAGGTTAATCTTCACATGCATAGGTCATAATGATAATACATATATGCTATCACATGCATATGCAAATGCATCTGTATATACATATATATGTGTGTGCATGTGTATATGTGCAGATATGCATATACATGTGTACATATGTATGGTTAAAATTTACAAAGTATTTCACATATTACCTCATTTGATCCTCATAACAACCCTGTGATGATATTATGTGATAGCATGTTGTTCTACTTCTGAACTCTCCTTGGTTTCCCCATTGTCTAAATACCCGTTGCCTAAAATCCATATTCCTTAGCTTGGTACTCATGGCCCTCTACAATATGACAGGTGCCCTCTTTCTTGTATTACTAATCTTCATTTTTTTTCCCTTTATAATCTTGAAACAGGGATTATTCACTGTTAAATACATACATAATACATCTAGTGCTTTACCATTTCTATGGTTTTATTCATTTTCTTTTTCATGCTTACAGTACCTTCCTCTCCACTCCCATTCTTCATTACCTGCATGAAGATTGTTTTATTTCATCTTCATCACAACACTGGATAATCTTTTTTTTATTTGGAATTCTCATCATGGCTTGTTGTGTGTATTTCTCAATTTAATAGTTTATCTATTTTGCCTACTCCCTCAGCCAAAAAGAATATAAGCAACAGGTAGAGAAGAACTGCTTCTGTCTTGGTTTTTGTATTCTGAGAACAATGTCCTGAACATAGTAGGTGCTTTATAAATAGTTCCTGAAGTCATCTCCCTGAATGTCCAGCATATTTGATGCAAAATGTTTTAAGGGAGAAGACCTATGATTTCATTAATATAGGTATTGTTTTACAAGGAAATCCCTTTCAACCATTGAAGACCACTACTATGCTATTCATAGTCTTAGACTATTGTCTGAAGCACTTAATTAAGTAATTAGAGGAGTCCCACAGGAAGTATGTATTATATAAAGGACTCAGAGAAGCTAGTTGGCTCAGTGGATAGTTTGGAGGCTTGAATCAGAAACACCCAAGTTTAAATCAGACCTTAGACACTTCTTATTTCTGTGTCCCTGAGCAAGCCATATCCTTTTTTTGTCTCAGTTTCTTCACCTGTAAGTGGGGATAATGATAGCACCTACCTTGATGGATTATTGTGGGCATGAAATCAGATAATATTTGTTAAAATGCTTACCACAGTGCTTGACACAGAGTAGCCTCGCTATACAACTGCCTTTTCCTTTATCCTCTTCTTCTCTCTCTCCCCCCTTTGTTGTTCAATTGTACCCCATGCATAGATCTTCCTGACTCTAGGTCCAGCACTCTGTCCACTGAGCTGTCCAGTTACCTCTTCCCACCTTCCCAGGCCAGTTCTATAGCTGCTAACCCACATTACCATTCTGCTAGTAGTAGGTGTTTAATAAACATTTGTATAGAATTGAATTTAGTTGATTTGGAATATTATCTGAAAAAGCAAAACTTATTCTGGGATTCAATCAATTAATAAAAATTTATCAAGTGTCCACTTTGTGCCAGACACTGTGTTGGAGCTTTTTAAAAAAGGCAAAAGATGATCCTTGCCTTCAAAGAGCTTATAATCTAATGGAAAAGGAAAGGTTTCCTTACCATATACAGCCTCTTATTTTGACAACCCTTCTCCTTTAATATCCATATTTGCAAGCTTCGCCCAAGACTTATATAAATAAAACATTTGAGGAAAATTTGGAGCTAAGGCTCTCCTCTTCTGACTTTAAAATTCCTCCAACTTCATCAGATACTCAGTTGAAGAAGAAAGCCATCCTGAACCACAGTACCCTTCTGAATGATCAATGGGAAACGGGACCAGCTGAGAGTTATTAAACCGGGACTTGGCTTGAGATGAACATTATTTCTCTTTCCCTTTCACCTTGCAGCAGTGGCATGAACTTGTAGTCTGACTCTTCCCCAGTACACAGGTAGTGGAGAGGCAGTAGAGTAATACATTATTTTCCGCTTCACTACCCAGAAGCCATTGATGTAAATTGATCGGTACTTTTTTGTATTTTTCTGAAATTCTGTTTACATGAACATTCCTCTTTGTCTGTAAAGTAATTTGTATTATAAAGCCCATCCATTTTTCTTTCCAATCTAATAATGCTACTAAACTCATTGGATTTTTGAGTCCAAAGAATCTAGCTAAAAAAATGGTCCAGCTATCTAGGACGCACATATATGCACACACATCATATTTCCTATAAGTTAAAGCATACAATAGGGGCAGCCTCACAACACAGAAAATCCTTGGATTCTGTTTTTTATCTGGGTCCCATTTTCTTTGCAAGGTGAATCCAGTTCATATTAATAAGATTAGTGAGGCAATTTAGTGTGCTAGAATAAACTATAAGACTCAGAATCGAAAGGCCTGGGTTTGAATCCAAGATATGCTTCTTGCTACTTGAGTAACCTTGAGAAAGTAATTTAAGCTTAACAAAGCTCAGTTTCTTTCTCTGTAAAAGAAGTAAAATGGACTAAACTATGTCTAAAGTCCTCTCCAATATTAAATTTATGATCCTTTCTGGGACCAAATTCTTTACAACTAATAAGATTCATGGAGTTTTCACTTTTAGATATTAAGCATAATATTTTGTTTGTACAATCTCTTTAGCTCCAGAAAATACTTAAATCTTTGGATAGATTTGAAGGGACTTTGTATTCTTCATTTCATCTTTTGAATGATATTTTAGAATTTCTTATGAGCCCGTAGACAAATATATGATCAAATGATGAGGATTTGAAAGACATAAGCAAATCAGTTTCCATACAAACCTCAGAGAACAACAAATTGAAAAATTGATATTCAATACCAACAAGATAATTTCACAAAGAAATAGAACATTGTTTTGACAACTGAGGAACATAAAGCTTTTAGGACAAATGGAGAGAAGGATTGTATATTGTGCTTCCATTTATTAGCATAACTATATCTTAGCTAGAAATTCAATGAAGTGACTGGGAGACTAAGCAAAAAATTTTAAAAATCAGAAATAAAGTAGGAGAAATATATTAATTTAACATTTGTTATTTTAAATGACAGTGAATTTGGTAAAAAGAAAAAAATCAACCGAAGTCATTGAATTAAAAAATTCTTAGTTTTTTGCAGCAACTTCGACATTTTCAACTTTTTTACAAATGTGCAAATATACATATATTTGCACATTTGTGTGATAATTTAAACATGTATATATGTCATATGTATTGTATTTGCATATATGCATTAAGAGAGAGCAAAAGAGAATATCAGCATCATTTTACCATTCTATTAATAATTTTCATATGTACTTATATTTCACATAGGTGGACAGATAGTTTATTTAATCTGCAAGTGGAATATTTATTTTCTGGCCATACAGACTTTCTCCTTTAGCACCCAGATTTGATTCAAGTCTGTAGTAGAAATGAGAAGGAGGGAGACTCAGTATTAGAAAAGAAAGAATCCATATATTTGGGCATATATCTGACTATGTCTGAATTCAAAAACCAAAACATAAATTATCTGTTGAATTACTTGAAAAACTGCATTATCTTTACTCTTGTTCCTGTCTATTAACATGAACTCTAAGGAACTGGCTATATGTAATTTCTTATGGCTTCGGCATCAAAACTCCAACTCTGAGAAAATTCCAAAACAAGAAATAATAGTTGGTAAATTCACTAATTAGAGATCTTTATTATGAAAGCTAAGAAATGTGTTTTAAATTATATCTATTTATAATGTATACACATGTATGTATATATTCAGTGAATCTATGGAAACTCATAAATAAAAAAGCAAAGTATTTAAATTTTCACAGAGTAATCTGGGTCAGTCAGTAAATATTTATTAAATGCCTACTTCATACTAAGCATTATATTAAACTCTAGGGATGCCAAAAAAGGAATTCTTACTCTTAAAAATCTCAGTCTTATGGGGTAGACAACATGAAAACAAATATGTATATACTCATGATGTGGAATAATAAATTGAAAATTATCAGGGTAGTAGAATCTAGGAATGGGAATCAAAAAAGTCTTCCAGTAAAGGTGAGATTTTACTTGGCACTGGAAAGAAGTTGTGGGGTGTTGATCCAGAGAGAGGGAGAACATCACAAGCATGAGGGACAGCCAGTGAAATTTTTCAAGAGTCAGGACAGTGTGCATCTTGTTCTGGATACAACAAAGAAGCCAGTGTCTTTGGATCAAAGGAAATGTGGAGGTTGGGTAGACTTAAGGTGTAAGACTGGAAAGGCCAAGAGAGGACAGGTGGTGAAGGATTTTGTCAGCAAATGACTTTATATGTGATTCTGAAAGCAATAGGGAGCCACTGAAATATGTGTATTAACATATGGCGAAGATGATGACATGGTCAGATTTGTGATTTGGGAAGATCCCACTCTAATTGAGAGAGACTTCTGACATAGAGATCAAACAGCAAACTATTAATACAGGTATGTCATGATGAGTACCTGAACCAGAATGTCAGAGGAGAGAAAGGGATATGTGTGAAATATGTTACAAAGGTGAAATCTATGGACTTTTGATAGTGGATTGAGAATACGGGTTGAGTGAGATTGACAAGTAGAAGATGATTCCTGGGGTATGATCTGGGTGACTGAGAGTATAATAGTACCCTCATAGAAGTTCAGAAAGAGGGAGGGTTTTAGGGAAAAGATGATGAATTTGACTTTGAACTTGTTGAGTGTAAGGTATCCAACAGGCAATTTGAAATAAGACATTATAAGTCAATAGAGACATTGGAGCTAGAGAGGCAGATCTGAGAATAACAAACATGGAGATAATAATTGAATCCATGGAAGCTGATGAGATCACTAAGTGAAATAATATAGGCAGAGAAGGGAATGTCAAAGATAAAGCCCTGTGCAAAACACAAGATAAGTGAGCATGATTTGTGTGAAGATCCAGCAAAGCAATCTGAAAAGGAATGATCAAAAAGGTATGAGAAGTGATAAGAGTAAGGTCCTGAAAGACTAGAGTATGAAGGAGAAGAGAGTGATCAACTGTGTAAAAAGGCTATAGAGATGTCATGTAAAGAGACTGAGTTAAGGTCATTAAGTTTGGCATTTAAAAAGATATTAGTAAAATAAAAACACAATGTACATATTTTATGTTTATCACTCTAATTATTAATATATTTGGAATAATTTATATTGATGCTAATTCTCTACCATATCACCTATTTTGCTGCATTACTTTGTATTTTGTCAGCTGACATTATATATATATATATATATGTATGTTGTATATATCTATGATACATAGCATATAATAAATACAAAATAATTTTTTTTAAAAAGAAGATATTAGTAACTTTAGAAAGAGCAGTTTTGGTCATTTGATGAGGTCATAGGTAAGCTTGTTGATAATTTAGAGAGTAAAGGGAAAAAAGAGAAGGCACCTACTATTATTGACCATTAAATAGTTTAAGAGTTAAACTAAAGAGTTTAACTATAAAAGAGAGGAGAGATAAGAACAATAATTAGCAAGAATGGATAGATCATGTAAAGGGTTTTATTTTTTATTTTTTTATTTTTTTAGGCTGAGGGAGACATGGACAGTAGAGAAACAGGAAAGATGGAAGCTTAATGAAAGAGTGGGAAATCCAGATGGGGACGGGGGGAGGAGATGGAAGGGCAATGTGCTGGAAAAGAGGAATGGAATTCCTCGTGCACATAGAAGAGTTTATCTTGGTGAGGAGAACCACCTCATTAAGTAATACAGAGTTTGAAAGAGAAGACAACAGAAGAAGGCATCTGGGTGATATGAGATGAAGCACAAGGGAAAAGAGGGTACTTTCTTATCTAAAATAAGTAATAAATAACTTAGTATTAATTTTTCTGCCTTCTATAAATTTATTATGTATTTTGGCATCATTGGTATTCATTTTACAGGCAAGGAAACTGAGACTAAAAGAGGTGAATGAAATATTTTGTTCTAGATCCCAGCGCTAGTAGATTTGGGGCTTGAACCTTCAAAGTAGTATATTCTTTCTAGCAAACAAACATCTAGTTTAGAGAGCTAATCATTTTGCCTATGGATACTATTTGAGATACCTGCAAGTATGAGGTATATGGTAATCTAGGTTAAATAAATCTCTTATATCAAAAGAATGACTGGTAACAGCCATAAATATCTCAGAGCATCCTGCTAAGAATCATCAGGACTTATGGTTATAGTGAAAGAGAGAAGTCATGGAATAGGGCAATCATTTCTCATTGGCCTTTACATATGAGAATCTATAGAAGTAGAATTTTAAATTCTTGCATCTCTCCCTCTCTTTCCTGTCTTCCCCCATCCCGTTATTATGGACTTAAACAAAGATTTTGCTACTATTCCTAAAATTATATCTGAATATTTAGGGTATTCCATAAATTTTAATGCATTTTTGAGCCTTTAAAAGTGCATTAAGAAAAAGTTGCAAAGCATACCAAGATTTGTGAAACACTGTATATTGCTTATATTCAGCTGTATTTCAGGTTCACAAGAACAGACCACATAACACTGGTGACTTTTTCCCCCTCTAAATCTATATTATAGGGACAAACCCAAAGATCAAATATATCAAAATGTGGAGACTTCATAGATTTTCTATGAACTTGTTTTGGAAGGAGAAAGGGTTTAGTGTGGGGAGCTTTGAATAAAACATGCTGCCTTGTACAACAGACTGCTTATTGAATAAACCTAGGCTTTGGGTTAGTAGCTTCAGAAATACAAAACAGTTTAATAATAAAGAGCCTTGTTAGGAATTTCAAGTATCTTCAAGGACATTTGACTTGAATGAGTTCTATGGTGGAGTATTCAAGTAGAGCCAGACTGTTGTTAATCTCATATATTGAAGGGTTAATCAAATGGACAAGTGCTGCCCTTGAGAGCAGGGACACAATTAGTAAATCTAGGGCTCAGAATAGTACTGAGTGGATCCTTAGCTTAAATATACACTGTGTTTGTACATAGTCCTTATAGTCCTTTATGAAATATACCATTTAAAATTGGCTTAAAATTCAACTCTGTCCTTTTCTTGGAAATTCAAGATCAAAATAGCACTTTTCTGCTTTTCCAAAAGTGAGGAAAATATACCCCCAAGTGACTCTTAGAATACATCATTCTTTTACCTCTAAAGTTGCTGTATGGTTTTCTTAGCTCTAAATTAATGTAAACCATTAATAAACTTGGTAACAGTTAAATATGTCAAAACTGATAATGGCACAAATAAGCATAGTCTTTTTTTTTTAATTTTTTATTTAATAATTACATTATATTGACACTCGTTTCTGTTCCGATTTTTTTCCCCCTCCCTCCCTCCACCCCCTCCCCTAGATGGCAAGCAGTCCTTTATATGTTGGATATGTTGCAGTATATCCTAGATACAATATATGTTTGCAGAACCGAACAGTTCTCTTGTTGCGTAGGAAGAATTGGATTCAGAAGGTATAAATAATCCGGGAAGAAAAACAAAAATGCAGATAGTTTACATTCGTTTCCCAGTGTTCTTTCTTTGGGTGTAGCTGCTTTTGTCCGTCATTTATCAATTGAAACTCAGGTCTCTTTGTCAAAGAAATCCACTTCCATCAAAATATGTCCTCATACAATATCGTTGTCGAAGTGTATAATGATCTCCTGGTTCTGCTCATTTCACTTAGCATCAGTTCATGTAAGTCTCGCCAGTCCTCTCTGTATTCATCCTGCTGGTCATTTCTTACAGAACAATAATATTCCATGACATTCATATACCACAATTTACCCAGCCATTCTCCAATTGATGGGCATCCATTCATTTTCCAGTTTCTAGCCACTACAAACAGGGCTGCTACAAACATTTTGGCACATACAGGTCCCTTTCCCTTCTTTAGTATTTCTTTGGGATATAAGCCCAATAGAAACACTGCTGGATCAAAGGGTATGCACAATTTGATAATTTTTTGGGCATAATTCCAGATTGCTCTCCAGAATGGTTGGATTCGTTCACAACTCCACCAACAATGCATTAGTGTCCCAGTTTTCCCACATCCCCTCCAACATTCATCATTATTTTTTCCTGTCATCTTAGCCAATCTGACAGGTGTGTAGTGGTATCTCAGAGTTGTCTTAATTTGCATTTCTCTGATCAATAATGATTTGGAACACTCTTTCATATGAGTGGTAATAGTTTCAATCTCATCCTCTGAAAATTGTCTGTTCATATCCTTTGACCATTTATCAATTGAAGTTGCAGGGACCTTATCAATATATGCCTTGATCAGTAATCCCTTCTATAGTATTCTTGACAGGTGGTTATCTAGCCTTCTCTGGGAGTGATGGGGAATGTACCATGTTCCAAAGTAGCCTGTTCCAATTCTAAACAACTCTCATTTAAAGGAAGATTTCTTTATAATGAGTCAAACTCAATTTCTGCCATTGCTTCTAGTTTTATCCTCTCATGCTAAACAAAAATGAGTCTAATTTTTTTATTTCTTTTTTTAATTTTGGTCCATACTTATGATTTTGTCATTGTAAAAAAACTTCCTACACCGAAACTCTATGCAATGATAGATATTGGCGATTTCTCTGCAATTTATAGTCTTAGCATGTCCTTGGGGAACTGAAAGATTAAGTAACTTTACATGGTCACATGATTAGTATGTTGTGGAGAAAAGACTTAAATCCAGGTCTGATTCCAAAGCTGGCCTTCTACCCATTATACCATGGTACCATATCTAATCTTTCTTCCTCATGACAGGCCTTCAAATATTTAAAGATGATCCTCATACCTCTACATTTTTCTCTTCTTCAGGCACATTTTTAGTTCCTTTGGCTGGACCTTTCACCATTCTGATTACCTTCCTACAGAGGCACTCAAACTTGTCAGGATTATTTGCAAAATATGGTTCTTCTCTCAAATTAGATTTAGTGCCCCAGAAATAATTTGATTTGAGCAAGGAATTACAGAGTTTTCACCTCCCTTGTTTTGGACGTATAATGCTGTTAATAGATTCTAAGGTTATACTGGTCATTTTGGCAAACCTCATCTCATTGCTTCAGATTTACTTTATAGTTCCCCCCCCCAAACCCTTAGGTCTTTAAAAAATGTTTATTATTTTCTAGTTGCAGTTCCTGTTCTTTATTGTTTTTTGACTTTTTAAAATCTCTGAACTGTTGCACATGTAGAAATCAAGTGCCAGCTAGGTTTGTGGTAGATGAAATTATGAGAAAACAATGTAGTCTCTGTTTTCAGAGAGTTTACAGTCTAATAGAGGAGGAGAACACATGCAGATAAATATAATAAACAATCATATGTGGTATAATAGAAAGAATAGAAGGCTTGAAGTAGAGGAACTTTGTTTACTGACAAAAGTTAGTTATGGTTCTTCTAATTGCAGCTTCTGTGATCTTGGTCAAGGTCCCCCTTTGGGCCTTAGCTTCCTTATTTATGAAATAAGAGTAGTTGAAATAGAAGACATCCTTATTATTCCCTTATATTTAAAAATCTATGATATGTAATAATATCATAGAATTAAATAGGTACAAAACAGAAAGTCATTACTGATGGTAGCAGTTAGTATCTATTTTGTGAAGAGCATAGAATATGAATTAGATTTTTAAAGAACAAATAGAAGTTCAACAGGCAAAACATTATAGAGGAATCCTAGGCATAGAAAACCATGTAAACAAAAACATAGAGGTAAGATACAATGATAAAATCATGAATGGACCTAGGCATTTTTAAGGGACAGAGCTTGTTTGGGACTTAGAATGGTGACATTGAAAATAAAAAGCCATCCTTCGCGTAACTGACCAACTGATTGTCCTAAAATGCAAGTCTAACCATGTCACTCTATTACTCCATTAATTCCACTGGCTCCTTATTTTCTCCAGGTAAAATACAGCTTTTATACAGTCATATATATACCATAATAATGTTCTATCATATTCATGTCCCATAACTTGTTCAACCATTCCCCAATAGATGGATATGCTTTCAGTTTCCAATTTTTTGATACCACAAAAAAGAAAAATTATAAGTATTTTAACATCTGTGGTATTGCTGGATACCTCTGAAATAATTTCTACAGCAGGGAGAGGTGAAAAGTAAAGTGGTAAGCAACTGTGTCAGTCTTTCTTCACCTCTTTATCCAGCAACACTCCAATTTCTAAATGGATAAGACAGAATAAAGAGGACTAGGTAGTTGATTAGCTGTGGAAGGTTTTAGCATCATAGTACCAAAAGGGGAGTCCTAAAGAATAAGGTTTATTACATGATAGAATGGCTTGATGAAGGCATCATTGCCCAAAATACTGAAGATAGAGTTTAATCCTTTAACCCTATAGCAGAGCTAATTGTTAAATTTGGGGGTTGAGCATTTACTCTTCAAATCTGTAGTAGCTATGAATAAATATAGCCAGGGGAGTGTATGGGATTGCCAAGAGATAGATAAGAAAACCCAGGATCTAATCTTGATAGACAACAAGTAAGGTCAAGTTTTTGAGGGTGCAGAATATGAGTTTTATTTTCCAAATCAGGTTGAAATGGACAGTGGGACACTCTGATGGGAAATTGATTAAGGAATCAATTAAGATTCCTTCTTATTATTGTATTATTAATATATTAGTATATAATAATATTATTATATTATTAAGATTAAGAAAAAGAGGGTCTAGAACTCATGAAAGAGATTAGGTCTGTATATGTAAATTTGAAAATCATCTGTATAAAGATTATCATTGAACTCATGAAATCATAGAGAAGAGAGAAGGGCAAATGACAATCTTGTAGGTACCCCTATACTTAGTGAGCATGACATAAATGATAAATTATCAAAAGGGGCTGAGAAAGAATTGGCTGCAATGGGATAACTAAGAGAAAATAATGTCATATGTTTAAACATTACATCCTAATAAAATTAAAGGTTTTCAAGTATAAGGACTCTTACAACTTGTCTTTTCATTCAACATCCCTATGTATGAGGTATATCATAAATGTTCATTGAATCCAAAGGAAGAGGGATTATCCAGAAGAATATGATCCCCAATGTCAAAAGCTGCAGAGAGATGAAGGGTAAAAATTAAGAAAAAGGCCTCCAATTTTCAAAGTTAAGACAACATTTAAAAACTTTGAAAGAGCAATCAGTAGAATAGTAGAGTTGAAAAGTAAATAACAAGAGCTTGAGACACTCTAGGCATTTATTGAAAGGTAGGTAAACTATAGAACGTCAATTTGGGAATGGCAGAGTGAAGAGAGAGCTTTTTGTTTGTTTGTTTGTTTTTAAAGATAGTGAAGACTTGAGTCATTTCCTGATTTAACAGTCCCTTATCTTTCAAAAAAAAAAAAAAAAGGAAAGAAAAGAAAAAAGAAAATGTGGTTAGTCGGGCATGACTTTTTCTTAATGAATATAAGCTGGCTCATACAGATCACGACTTTCCAGTCTTTCTAGAATTTTGCCTAACATTGACATCAGGCTTATATCTGTCTGTTGTTCAAAGGAACTACCTTCTAGTTTAGAAAAAAAAAAAAAAGGTATAGTGTTTGTTCATTATCAGATTCACAACTATTCCCCATTATCAATGGGTCCTCAGAGAGGAGCTTTGAAAGTTGTGACCAACCTTGTGATGATAAACTTATTTTATATAGTTATAATTGTCTGACCCCTGAATAAAGAAGAATCCATTGATTAAGCCTATGTACAAAAGCTTCCCAGGTTATTAAACTCATCATAACTTGAATTTTGCTGGCATATACTTAGAGTACTCAGAGTCATCTCCATTCTACAAGAAGGCATTAAGGTAGGATTTTAGTGAGAATATAAATAAAATAATACCTGAAATTTGTATAACACTTTATAGTTGACAAAAAACAAGTATTTTGGGATAGTGTAAAGATTAGCATATTTGGAACTAGAAGAAGTGGGTTTGAACCCCTGTTCTATCAATCTATTATTTATGTGATCTTGGACAAGTCACCTCAGAGTTACAGATGTCAATCTCTTCATGGGTTAAATGAGTGAGTTGGGTTAGATGGCCCCCAAATCCCTTGGCAGATCTATGTCTATGATCCAAGAAATTAATTTTATTTTTTTTCTGAATCTCATATGATTTTGACTATATTCTATGATGAAGATATAGTTCAGGTCATCCTTTATTTGACTGATAAGATACATGAGAATCAAAAGAAGTGACATACACAAAGTTATTAATTCCCATAAAAGGTGTTCAATGATATCTCTAGCATTTACATGAAGTTATTGTTGAGTTCAAATATGAAGGAAGTACTTTTAAGAATTTGAATCATTCTATAAATATCAACAGTTGTTATATGATAGCATAGATTTGTTTTTTATTATGGTATTTTATTTTTCCAAATATTTGCAAAGATAAGTTTTCAGCATTCATCTTTGCAAAACCTTGTGTTCCAATTTTTTTCTCCCTCTTCTTCTCCCTCCCCCCTTGCCAAGACAGCAAGCAATCTGATATAGGTTAAACCTATGAAGTTCTTCTAAACATGTTTCCATAGTCATCATCTGTGCAAGAAAAATCAGATCAAAAGAAAAAAGAAAGAAAAGAAAAACAAACAAACAATAACAAAGTGGAAATACTAGCTTTGATTCATTTTCAGTCTCCATAATCCTCTCTCTGTATGTGGATGGCACTTTTCCAATCCAAGTCTATTGGAATTACCTTGAATCACCTCATTGTTGAAAAGAAACGAGCCAAGTCCATCACAATTGATCATCACATAATCTTGTTGTTATTGGGTACAATGTTCTCTTTGTTCTGCTTACTTAAGCATCCATCCATATGAGTCTTTCCAAACTTTTCTTCAAATCAGCTCGGGTAGCATAGATTTAAAACTAGAAGGAAATGTTGAGACCACCTACTCCAAACCCTTAATTTTTCAGATGAAAATCACAAAGAATTCACATCCAGATCCTCTGAGTCCAAATCTATTTCTCTTTACACAGCACCAAGACACTGCTTTAAGATGTCATACAAATGTCAGGTGTCTTTGTTATTCTATCACTTGCCCAAGTACACAGGTAATAAATGAAAGAATCAGGCTTTGAACCCTGGACTTCTAATTCCAAATCTGCCAACATCTTCCCTGTAATACAATGCTTGTGATTACCATCATCTGAATAACCAATCTAATGCTTTTTCCATAACAGTGCATTATGTATCCACAAAGCATATTTGCATGTGTTATATTTTCATGTAATATAAAGAATGTTTATGTCTAATTATTTCCCCATGTTTCTAGTTGAGTAATTTGTTCCAGAGTAAAGGGGGTGGTGGGGGAAGACAATCTATTTTAGAATGTAGCTGTTTGGTAAATTAATGTTCTGGAGAAATTAATTGGTGCAGAGATAAGTACAAACATTTTGGATAATGTGCAGAAGAGAAGTTTATTGTGATTTTTAGGACATGCTCACAATTTCACAATATGGCATTTCCCAGAAATGGTTTTTACCACCCACAGTGTGTTCAGTAAGAAGTTGGTCCAGGCTGCCCGAGTGTTTCTTGTGTACAACCGTCTGTTCCCCCCTTATGTCAAATCCTGCCTATCATTCATTCATGGGTCTAGAAAGCTACTCCCTCAAGTTACAATACAAACCTGCATTGGCACTGTTCCCCATATACCTGCAGTCAGCTGTAGTTTGTGAAATGCCAGCAATTTCCCACATTTGTTTGAAGTATTATGTATTATTCATTGAGAATAGAACTAACAGTATCAATAATCAGTGGTATGATGAGAAACCAAACACCACTTTGTGGAGATAGTAGTAATAGTAATTACTGGGGATAACAATGTTTGTTCAAGTAGAAGATAGATATTAGGAGCAAAACCTTTTCACGTTAAAGAATTCAGAATTCATAGTAAAAGTAGATAGAGGGAAATGTAGATTTTGAGAGTCATATTTATACATTTATTTCAATGGTTATACATGTATAAACACACACACGTGTGTGTTGACAAGCCTCTTAATTTGTAGGAAAATGAAGATGTTTACATTGATTCTACCTCCACATTAATAATGCAATATTATATATTTCTCTGAACTCTTTTGTGTCCTATTAACCCATGTCAAGAGGGAGGATGAAGTATTGGCAATGAACTTTGATATGAAATTTGTTTTTGATCTAAAAATAGACCTTAGAATTCTCTTTATCAAATGTTTTAAATAATATCCTTTAAGAACCAGTATTTTTAGATAGTTTTATGGGGTTTTAAGGGAGAATAAAACATGCCGAGATATTTATGAATCATGAGATTTAACAGGGACCAAAGTAGATCTTATTATTGATGTGCTTACTGCTTCATTAAATTCCCCTTAAGGTTTGCAGCATGGATATGGATCATTTACAATAATAATTATGCAGTGATCGATTGATTGTGTCTGACATTGGACTTGTCACCTTGAAATGCAAAATCCATCCATTTTCGACAGTATGAACATTTCCTTCTAATCTTGCACACGAGCATGCAATAGTTTGTTTTATGGAGGAAGTGCAATTTATAAAGTTTGGAGACTTAACATTAACCTTTTGCTAAAAATGAAGTATCACTTGTCATTTTGCGAAAATGAAAATCGCCCAACCAGCAATTTTTTTGAGATTAGAAAACATTGTCTAATTTCAAAAGAATTTTTCAAATCCAAATATATGTATTTCAATTGAGGGCTGCAAGTATATTGCAAATGTTGGCGTTTTCAGACTTCTGCTCTTGAGAGAGTGCACATGAAGCATGGACGATAAAATTACAAGCTAGAAATCTAGCTCAGCTTTTAGGACAGATTTTTCCAGTTCACATATTCAGGTACATTATAAAAATTTTCTTTTCATTCCCTTCACTACTGAATATCACAAAGACAGCATAGTACAATACAAAGAGTGCTCAGTCTAAAGTCAGAAGCAATCCCAATCTCTGACATTTACTATGTCCACGATACTGGTATATAATATATATGACTTCTCGAAGTCTTTTTTTTTTTTTTTCTTATCTGTAAAATGGGAATAAAAATCCTTGAACTGCCAAACTCCCAGAGTCAAAGAGTACTTCAAAATGCTTTATAAAATATGAGTTAGTACTAAAAATATTTTTGCAAGTCATAGTTATCTAAGCAAAGAGCAGGTTTATTTGGTCCTTTTAAACAGGCAAGCTATGATATATTGTCTGAATGGTCAGAAAAATGTAATATTATTTTCAAGACTGGGTTTCTCATAAGATACCCAGATCAGTTTTACCCAGATCAGTTTTGACCTCAGTATGCTATGCCCTATTGACTCTGATTGTTCTACACTGGTAAAAATATGAGAAGGATTTTTGATTTTATCAGAACTTTCCTTGTGGAAACTTCTTCCCTCAAAGCAAATCTGGATCAGTAGCTTAATAGATAAGGTCTGGGAAGTTGCCAGGGGCTACAAAGAGATTAAGTGACTTGCCCAAGATCATACTGAATTAGCAAAAATGCTCCTCATCCGAATTTATGTCTTTTTGAAGCCCTGCCTCACCTTCTACCCATAGCATCATGCTACCTCCAAAAGAATAAATTCAATACATATCTACAATATGGGACAATATATTCTACATTTCAAAAAATCCCAAGTCCTCATTGTTTACATATCATGACTTTATTAAATATATTAACTAGAACACCATGCTCTTTGATGATGCTGAAAACAGAAGAATCTCTGGAAAATGGGGACACTGAAACCTGTTTGTGGTCAGCATCATTTTCAGCCAGCTGTAGAGAATACAGTACTGTTTCTATGGTCAAGAATACTTCAGTTTAAATCCTGTGTCTGACATTTTCAGATCATAGGTTCTTGGACAAATCATTTAGCCTCTCTGACCCTCATTTTGGAAAATGCATATTAATGTCTGTAAAATGTACCTCTTAGTATAGCTGTAAATGCAAATTAATTCATATTAATGGAGTACATTGCTAAATTTAAAGCAATCTTTAATTTTAATTAAATTAATAATTAATCTAGCAGGTTAAAAATGTAGAGGGTATTGAGAAAATCAAGATCTCACAACAAACTAAAGTCATCTTCAAACATATTAAATAATGGTCAGGAAAAATACTTTTTTACAACCATGAAGAATATCTCTAGTCAAATTTTTTCCATATAAAGGTGTTGGCAAAATTTTAATTCATTTTTAATATATCAAAGTTCAAAAAAAAAAACTATTAAAGGTTAAAAGTGAATAATGACTGGGACATCCTCTAATAAAATAGGAGTATCCTTTATATTCTTTCTTGTTTAGCCTTTTTTCTTTGAAGCTACAATCCTTTGGGCCTATATAACATTGCATGGCCAATTCTGAAGACTTTATTTAGTATTCTGATATCTAAATAAAAATAATATTTTCTATTTTCACATGGTGTTTTTTCTTACAAAGGAATTTATAGCTAGATATGTTATCATTTCAGTCTGAGCGATAATAAGTAGATTTACTTTTCCCCGATTTTTATGTAAGAAAAAATAATGTTTAGCTAAATTAAATAACTGATTCATGGTCATAGCAATGGAGGACTTTAAAACAGGTCCTTGTGACCCCAAGTTCAGGATTCTTTCCACTGTATTATTTTATTATTGAGTAGACTAGGAAACTCATTTAATCTCAGTTTGTCTCAATTTCCTCATCTGTAAAATGGGTTAATAATAGCATTTACTTTGTTTGCAGGGCTCTTTTGTGAAACAAATAAGAAAATATTTGTGAAGCACTATGTAAACTTTAAAGTTCTATGTAAATTCTAGCTCATATTCACAGTAATAATCATAGTGGTGATGAATCTGATGGTAGTAACAGTAAATAAGAAGTGAAGAAGGAAGAACAGGAGGACAAGGAAGAAGAGGTGTCTGCTGAAATCCTTGTGATTCTATGAAATCTTTGAGCCAAATTAATTGATCGTCAAATTAATAATGATAAAGTTCTCCTGCTTGAGAAACCATTCACTCAACTTTGTCTGGAGCACAGAAGCATTGTTTGGTGCTGGCGACGTAGTAGGAGACACAAAGATAGCAAGTGTCTCCCTTAAGGATTATAAAAGCCTCTTCATGAATTAGAATATGGAGCCAAGTATGCACACAAAGAATAGAGAAAATGAACTGGGGATGGAGGTGTCTTACAGTAATTAAGAAATTGCAGTGGGATTTATCAGACACTAGAGAATCTGACTCTCTTAGCTTTATACAATAGGAGGGAACTACTAAGTGAAGCAATGTTTTCTCTTCCTAACTCTGTAAAGCTCTTCCCAATAAAAACTGCTTCCAGAATCATAGTTTTTTCCTACATAAGAATGGTCAGCAAAGAAGGGACAGAAATTCAAAAGGAAAATATTTTGCATTTGGGAGAATAAAATATAAGAGCAGATATAAGGAGTGGGAGATAAATGAATGTGATAAAATACCTAGAAATATATAGGATTATGTTAAAATGGGAAATCTCAGAAGTCAAGAAATGAAGAAGTTTAGTGAATCCTAATTTCTTTTAGTTTTATTTTTTGCTGAGGCAACTGGAGTTAAGTGACTTGCCCAGAGTCACACAGCTAGGAAGTGTTAAGTGACTGAGGCAGATTTGAACTCAAGTCCTTCTGATTTCAGGGATGGTAGTGAATCCTAATTTGGAGCTATCTCTACCATCACTTAAAGAAAGAATTACAAGAAACACTGATCATCCTAATGGAAACATGGGACCCAGAGCCACAAAGGGACTGTAAAATCTATCAACAAATCACCTATGTGGACTGATCTAACTTCTCTTCCTTTTCCTCATCTTTTTTCTTTAACTCACTTGAGCCCTTTTTTTAAAAAAGGATTACTTATAAGTTGTTGGGACAATTAAAGCTCTTTGCAATCAGAGTCCAGGCTAATTTTACCAGACTTACTACAGATTAGATCCCCATTTCTAAATATTCTTCCTCCCTGTTCTTTGTGGTTTTCTTCACGACTCAGTTCAAATTTGCCTCCTTTCTGAAAAATCAATCTTGTTCTTTCTTTGATAGGTAGGAGTGCATATTCCCATTCAAAAGAAATATGCCCATTGTATTTAACATATACTTTAACATATTTAACATGTATTGGTCTACCTGCCACCTTGGGGAGGAGGGGAAAAATTGGAACAAAAGATTTTGCAACTGTCAATGCTGAAAAATTACCCATGCATATATCTTGTAAATAAAAAGCTATAATAAAAAGAAAAGAAAAGAAAAACAAAAGAAATATTCCTGGGTGAATTTTCTAAATATGCAATATTTTATGGAAATAAATCTATTAATTTTATCCATATTCTTGCAAAAGGGTAAGTTGTAGGAAGGTTACTCACCCTGAGCAAGAAAAGCTGAAAATTATCTACGTAATTAATATCCTGAATAGACAATATGTCAGATGCATGTGATAGAGGAATCATGACCTTTTGTCTGATCTAAAAGAAGAAAACTGCTTTCCTAAAAGATGGTGGTCACTCCCTATGTAGGTGGTAACATATGCTTAGGGTTAATTTGTTAGAAAGGCATGTTTTGGTTGGATTTTATTTTTAATACCCTAACTCTCATATGTGGTTTACACGATTTCCTTAATATATTTAAAAACATTTAATAAGCTTGCACAGTACATTGAGGATGAATGTTTGCTAGTATTTACTTCTTTCCTGTTAAAAAGTAATCAGCATAAAGTTATAGTTGTTTGTAATGATGATATCATTCGTCACACTGTCCTCAACCTATCACTTCTCAATGCAACAGGGAAGCATTGTCTTTGCTAATCAATGCTGCTTACAATAATACACACACATGCTACTCTAAGAAGCAGATAGGTAAGCTTCCCTTAAACGCATTTGATGTTTATTAAGTGCCTGCTATTAAGTGCAAACCCCTCTCCTAGATGTTGGGGATGAAGACAAATAAAAAAGTCTCTTTCTTTCTTCAAGAAAATGAAATTCTATTGGACCTGTATATTTTCTAGTTTATTTCTCTGTATCACAGCCTTAATAGCAGTGGTCATAGAGGTCTGACCTTAGAAGCAAGAGGACCTTTTTTTTTTTTTTTTAAAGTTAGTCTCTGACTCTTACTAGCTTTATGACTCTGGGCAAGTCATAATTTTTCTGAGCCTCAGTTTCCTCTTCTTAAAATAATGCTTTCTCACCCAGACTGTTTCTAGACTCCAGTGAGATGATGTATATAAATTTCTTAATAAAATCATAAAGCATTGAAATAGATGTTATTATTACTACTCTTTACCTTTTTTCCCATTTGAATATTTGAACATCCAAGTTATTTGTTGTGTGCTTTATGCTTAAGTGTTTCCTGTCCTGGTTACTAATAATCACTATAATACTTTGTGTTTATATAGCACTTTGGAATTTTGAAAATGTTTTCAAATACTTTGTCTCATTTGTTTTGATATTGAATACTTTGAACAAGTTATTAGACTTTTTCTTCACTGGTCTCTGATAATAATACAGAGATTTACCCCACCTTCAGAAGGATGCTGTTATTATTTTCTAATACAGTAAAATGGTTTTTTTTTTGAGATACCAATTCATTGTTGGTGAAATTGTGAAATGATTCAACCATTTTGTGGAACAATCTGGTATTATTCCTAAAGAGTGATATTCCTAAACTGCCTATATTCTTTGACCCAGAAATACCGCTAGTAGGTCTATTTCTGAAGATGATTAGGGAGAAAGGAAAAGAGCCTACATGTTCTAAAATATTTATAACAGTTTTCTTTGTGGTAGTGAAGAAAAGGAAATTGCAAGAATGCTCATCAATTGGAGAACGACTTAACAAGCTGTGGTATATGATTGTGATGAAATACTACATTGCTATAAGAAATGATGAGCTCAGTTATCTTAGAAAAACATTGATAGACCCACAAATTATGAAGAGCAAAATGAACATAACCAAGACAGTCTTGTACGTGGCTACCAGCAATATTACTGTAAGAACAAATAAGTCATTTTGACTCTTATAAATACTCAGATTAGCTACATAGAATCTATGAAGACACTATCTACATTCAGAGAAAGCATGATAAGAATAAATATGTATAGAATCATTTTATACACATATGTATGCGCACACACACATATTTGTGTCTAATGGAATCCATCCCTATGACAGGGGGAAGGAGGAAAAGGGAAAAAAGGGAATTTACTTGATAACATTATTATATATTTAAAACTAATAGCAAGTTGTACATAATTGGCAGTTTTGTGTGTGATCATCTTTTTAGTTATACTATATTATGCAAATGTTTGTTTTATTCCATAAATTAAAAAGAATTATTATTTAAAAGATGTCATTAAATCTCTGAATTTAAAAGTGATAAGAAAGCCTAGAATTGTGAACAGAGTGATGGCCTTGGAGTCAGGAAAGTCTCAGTTCAAATTCCATCTCTGACACTATCCAAATCACTTTGACCATATCACTTACCTTCTATGTTTTCTATACACATCTAGGACACTTGTAAGTTATATATCAAGAATATTGGTAAGTAGAAGGAGTTCTCATGCTATTGATATCCCTTAGTATTGTTGTATAGATATACATAAAAGTATATTTACTTTCTACTCTACAAAGTACTAGAGGTTTCCCAGTCATATGGTCATATGAGAAAGCCTGAAGAGATGGATAGAAGCATTAATATTGTGTATTCCTTGAACCATTTTAAAGTTAGATAAAAAGAGATGTTAGAAAATGATACTGCAGAATCAAAAAAAAATGAGTTTGAATTTTTACTCTCCTATATTCTCATACTCTGAAGCGGGGATCTAGTATACCATATGTGTGGTTCCCATGGCAGTTGGCCATCCAGATAATCAAAGGGAAAGCTGTTCATATACTTGGTACATTTGGCAAATTTCATTTTCTTACAGATGCTCTTAGACATAAATTGATGATCTCACAAAGCAAATATAATATTGTGTAAAGCCCGATATTAAGAAGCTCAATGTGATCAGATAGGGCTTCATAAAATTGAGGGAGAGTTGAATTAACTCAGACTGGAAAACTAGAAATGTAAAGCTATTCTTTATCCTCCAGGCTAATCAATGAAGATGAATATTCTACATGAACCTGATATTGCAAGTGAAACTAAGCTACAATATTTTCCATAGCATTTTCCGCATAGTTAGTAAATCATTTTTATTGTACTGTAAGAATTTACTTAGCACTTTTAATAGCCTTTGTAAGAATAATGCTTCCTTTGATTATATTACACTTTAAAATGTGTGCAGCTTGTAATGTGATGCTGCTTGGGGGGATGGAGAATGGAAGAGTAGCTGAACATGCCAGTAGCATAGACTTAGAATGCTAGTTGCTCCATATTTTTACCTAGGCAAAGAAATATGTCATGTCTTTTGCCTGGTTCATGACATGCAATTGGTTGGACAGCTCATTGAGTTAGTTTATCCCTACATATACCTAGGACAGTCACTTTAGATGAATGATAAGTTGGGACCAGCATTGAATGGAGTGAAGAAGTTATATTGAATCTGAAAAGTTTCAAAGTCTTAGCAATGCATTCAAATTACTCCCAAACATACACAAAACACAGTTTTACCAACAGTGTTATGCCAGTGATTCAATTTGGTTGCAAATCATATAATGTCACTATCTCTGAAAAATTGACATTATTAGAAAGTTCAAGAAAGACAACATGTGATAGGTGATAACAACTAACTTCTGAGTGAGAATATGAATATCATCCTCAGCCTCAGTTTCCTTATCTGAAAAATAAGGATAATAATAGCACCAATCTCAACAAAATTATTGTGATATTTAAATGAGATAATGTATGGAAAATATCTGGTCGAATTTAAGGTATGATAATAACATTAACTATCATTAATGATGGTGGTCTTAATTAACAAATATTTATAGTTTAGGTCAAAATCAATGCAAATAATGGATCCCATGAAGTTGTTGCATTATTTGAATTTTTATATGACATAGTTACATAGGGGTAGATTCAATTACACAATTTTAATGTCAAATAGGATAAATTGAAATACATGGACCACTTTATAGGATTTGTTATTTTCAATAATAGGGCCCCAACTGTATTTCACACTTGACTATATGCCAGGCATTGTGCTAAGTTCTGAGAAATACAATGAAAAGCAAAGAAATGGCCCTTATTTTCAAGGAGTTGCTTTATAATCATTAATAATATCATTCTTATATTGCTATTTAAGAAGTGTATGAATAGAAAAGGCAGGGAAGTCATAGAATAAAAATAAGGTTTAGTAACCTGAATGGTCCACTGGTATCTTCAAAATTATAAAAAAGAAAAAAAAAAAACCTAGAGAAAAAGATTTCTAACTCATTGAATAGCTCATTGTTAAAGATTTATGGTAGGAACTCAGATAAGATTAATACAAAATAAAAGGTTGAGGGGCTATGATCTCCAAGTTAAAGGGAAGCTCTCACATATAAGACCCCTGTTTAAGAAACCCTGTCCTAAACGTATAAAGTTTGCCTACTACTTAGGTTCACCTTGTATCATACCATACAATATAGCCTAAAGAGCTTGTTTTGTTTCTAAAGCACCCAAACTCTTAGGTTATGTCATTAATTGGACATTTATCAAAGACTTGTAGAATTTCAGAAGAAAACTAAGAGAACATTTAAAATTTAATGTCCCTATTTTACATAGGAGGAAACGGGCTTAAAAACTAGGTCAAACTTGTCATAGATGGCCTATCTATGAAGTGTCAGAGTTGGAACCAGAGGCCAGGTTTACTCTTTCCACTTTTCTAAGGTTTCTTCTGTGTGCTCTTTCCTAGCATTTTTCACAATGACTCAAATGAAAGCTGGAAGCAGTTTTGTCAGATACTGTTTTGTGTCTTCAATTGTGACGAACGAATAATGTTGGACTGGTAATATTTAACAACCAACTGTCTAAAAGTAAATGATAGTCTTTTGACTTTAATCTACATTGTTAACATTTTCTTTCATCACCTTGTTATACAATGAGGACTTGCCTAGGTATGTCTACACTGCCTAACATGTAAGGTCCCTGCTCTCCCATGAGAGTGGGCATAAGCTTTTTAAAGTGACTATTTGGTAGGAAAAGGCTCCATGCAGGAAAGAAACAAATCTCTCTCAGCCTGGCCAAGTTTTAAAAACACCTGTCTGTTTCTGATGGGCAACCAGTAACAGGAAGACTCAACCTTGTGCCTGGTAGGGGATTGAAGAGATTTATCAATATGATAAATCAAGCTCTGATTTGTAGCATTTAAGCATTTGTATATGTTTATAGTGAATATTTAGCAATACACTTACTAAATGGTATGAGTTGGCTTCTATATACCCTAGCTTTCTCATAATAGACGCTTGGCACTCAATATTTTTTTTTTGGCTGGTTGATTTGACACATCAAGAGCTGAGATAAGGTGCTATATGAAAAGGCAGAGTATTAAGTGGGGAGAGAACCTTTACCTACAAATACAGACAACAAAACATTTTTTGATAATCTGAAACAAAGGAACAAACAGAATGAAATTCTTTTTTATGTGGAATTATTAATAATTATTATAAATAAGAAAAATTTTGTAGCTTAAAATCCAAAACTTTGGATAAAAAAGTAAAAATACTTCATTCTAAAAGGCCAACTCCATATATTTATCAACTTCCAAGTCCTATTTTTGGGATGCATTTTTGTTTTCCCTTTAAGACCATACTGTCCAATCTAAATCAGTATTTAAGCTACATTCAGTTTTAGGTATTGGCTCAAAGGGCCAAATGAGATTGAGGAAGCAGGGCTAATGAGAAATAGAATACTATATATTCATCTTCTCTCTTTTTTCAAGTGGTTTTACTTCTGTTATTTCATCTGTTCTGAAATCCCATCTCCTCCAGTGAAGTGTTTCTGGATGGATCTGATAAGAGTTTATGGTATCCTTATCCTGACCATGATGAAAATTAAAATCTCCTAGCTTTTCTGTTTTGGCTTTATGCCCCAGTTTGTTTCTCAGTCCCCACTATCCACCTAAAATGTACTAGTTATATTAATCTATTGCTTTTTACTTACTATGCAGACATTTTGAGTTTTGTTTCTTAACTTTTATGCCCCTGAAAGGGATAAATGAGCACAGGGTTAAGCATCAAGATGTAAAGACTACATTTATTTTTTTATTTTCATGAAAATCTATATCTGATTTGGAATATTGTAATATAATAGTTCTCCAAATGTGGCCTGAATACCTGAGGGTATCCAAAACCCTTTCAGGGCATCTGCAAGGGCAAAGCTATTTTCATAACAATACTAAGATGATATTTGGCTATTAAATTGCACTTCCCTTTTCCAACTACATAGCTGTATGAGGCCAGATTTTCTTCATATACTTTAACTAAAGCAGCATATCCCAGTGGATTGAATGATTAAGCAGATGTAAGAATCAAGCTGTCTTCCATTAAATCAAACACAAGATTTTTGAAAATACATAAAACAATCTATTCTTCTTTTTGGAAAATATAATGATTTTTCATAAAATATCTTATTTATATGAACAAACAATAGATCTAAGGGTTGATTAATTAATGAATATTTTGGAATTTTATCAGTTTAAATTTCTAATAGATTAGATATTAAGATAACCCACGTAAACACATGCAAACCAAGCCATCTTGGAGTCCTTGATAATTTTTAAGAGTGTAAAGAGTGAGAACTTCCACTATAGTTTTTTTTAAAGGGTCTAACAGTAACAGAAGTAGGAGGAGGAGAGATGTTGGGAAATCATAGTGGCACCTGTGCACATTATGGAGATAGATAGAAAATTGGATACTATATTGGGAAAAATGTGTTTTTGTTTTTGTTTTTTTGTGGGTTTGCTACTGACTGCTATATATCAAGAATTGTACTAAGCAAAAAACAGACTTTTCTCAAGAAGCTCACATTCCAATAGAAAAGACAACATGTAAAACTATATACAAACAGGCTGCATACAGGATAAATAGAAATAATTATGAGAGGGATAGTTCTAAAATCAAAGGAAATCTGGAAAGACTTTATATAGAAGTTAAGATTTTAACAGGTTTCAGTGAAGTTTTGGGAAGCTAGGAGGCTGAGATAAGAACTAATTCTAAGCAATAGGCAACAATTCAAACAAGCAGGCAGTTATTATTAAGGAGTTTTTCTACTTAATAATCAGCCTATGGAACTGAGTGTTCAGGGGCCCTCTGCCCAATTCCTCTATCATCATATGATTATAGTTCTAGAGTGAGCAAGAATTTAAGCTGTCCAGAAAGTTAAATGACTTGCTCACTATTACAAAAGTATTAAGCATCAAAAGTGGGATTTGAATCCAGGTCTTTTGATTCTCAAGTCCTAATCTTTTTGCAATTATACTGCCTTCTGGTTGAACAACTGCCTTTAGCATCCAACAATGACTGCTTTATCGAGATCAAGAATCAACTAAGGGGGCAGCTAGGTGGCACAGTGAATAGAGCACCAGTCTTGAAATCTGGAGGATCTGAGTTCAAATCTGGCTTCAGACACTTAACATCTCCTAGATGTGTGATCCTGGGCAAGACACTTAACCCTAATTCCCTTGTGGCTGGGGATGGGGGGAGAGAATCAACTAAGACAGAGCCACCCCTTATACATCAAATTTAAGTGAAATGACTATTGTATCCTAGTCACAAATTTTCTCACATTTCATACTGGCAAATGGTTAGTCCCTCAGATTCCAATCGTGATATTGGAAGAACATGAGACTTCACAGCAAAAACTTGGGTTTAGGTCCTCACTCTTCCTAATTAACTGTGTTATTTTGTGCCCTTTGAAGCATAACCAAAGGTTTGGTATGATTAGAGACAAAATAGAAGTTAAGTAATCCTGGTTTCTCCTGATATTTGTATGTTTACTGAATATATAATGATTTTTTTTCTAAGAAACTATTCCATTGGAGGCTTTACCAGTTTTAAAAAAAAAGATGCATATAGACATTAGTAAATCATAATATATTACAAGTATAGCTATGATTGAACTGTAATTATATGTCTGTGTATTACTTATATATTTGTGGTTCCTTTCTGTTCCAGCAGTTTCAACACACGCACACACACATGTAAGCATATCCCAATATGTAATTTGTTCATGTAGGAAAGTTTAAAGGTTTTGTTTTTTTCTAAAATCCCTGGCAAGAAGACTGATAACAGAAGTTTCTGTATGGTTTTAGGGTTAAAATATTTTTTGGTTGAAATGTTCATAAAAAAAAAAGAAATGTCCATATAATCTCCTATGATGATCTATGTGTTCTACAATGATATGTAGACAAATCCATTGGAGGGTTGAACATTTTAATAGAAGATAATTCGATTAGACTCCAGTAAGTTTAATATTTTTCTTCTACATTGTACTTTCTATCTCAACTCTGCAGACAGTTTACCAACCAATTTGCAGGATTGCATATATTTGTACCTGCCTATAAAAATGCACAGGTTAGAAGGATAAAATACAGATTTCCAGGGTAGCTGAACCCAAAGGAAATAGAAAGTAGAATCAGTGTGCTAACTAGCATAGCTCTTCATCTGCAAACTGTGTGCTTAACTTTTAATTGTATTCATAATTGATTGAGGTTGTAGTAGTAATAACAAAGCACAAAGGTGTTTATCCACACACTGAGAAAAGTACAAAGATCTGCCCTCAAAGAGCTTACATTATATATAATAGCAATGGAGACAGTTAGCCTATTGTTCTGTAGGACTGAATATTAAAACATTTTGCAGCTTTGTGCATGCTCTTAACCTAGCAGTATTCCCACTATGCAAACAAACTCTCTTGACTTCTTCACTATTCCCAACTTAAAATCCCAAAACAATTTACTTGGAAAGATTTCTCACTTCATAAGCAAATAAATAGTCAATAAATAGTTATGTTTAGGGTTTGTAGCTGATTAAGCTTACTGTACATTTCAATTTAATGAGTCCATTAAACCTTAAAACTGACCCTTTTGGAGACGAGGCTGTATTCCAATCAAGGACTATAGAAATTGGAAAATGTGATATATATATATATATATATATATATATATATATATATATATATATATATATATATATATATACACACACACACCATTTGGTGAAATGCCAGGATACCTATCTACAATTAAATGATTTGTTAAGCAACACTGTGCTCACTTTTAAGGTGAATGAACAGGGAGAGGGACGAGCATTAAGGATGCCTGATTAGAAAGAGCCCCTTCTCCTCATGAATGCCCTGGATCATGAGATTTGATTGCACAATTTTTTTTCAGAAAATTCTTAAGTCAAGGATGACTTCTTTTTTCAGCCCTAAAACAATGCATATCACAAAGGTTTGGATATTTGTACGTTTTATTAACAAAAGGTTTTAAGGAAAGTCTCTCTCTCTCTCTCTCTCTCTCTCTCTCTCTCTCTCTCTCTCTCTATGTGCGTGTGTGTGTGTGTGTGTCTCAATAGTTACAACAGAGAGAATAAAAATAAAATGGAACTGGTCAGCTTAGTCCATTAGAGCCCAGTACTGATGAAGACAGGGTCAAGGGCCTCATCCCTTTATGAGATAGTGTTCTTTACATGAAGAAAACCTCTATTCCATGGCCACCTCTAATCCCATCCAAACTTGTCAAAAATGCACTTTTGATCATAATCACCCATAAATGAGAAAGTATGATGGGTGCATCTCACTCCCGGAAAAGCCATATAAAGTAAACTGACAATTGAAAGATAGTGGGATCTCTTTGCACAGAAGGTAACACATAGTGAGTATTTACCATATAAAAATAAATGCTCTCATTTCTAATTCCTTGTTAGAGAACATGCAATAGCATGCATGTGCTATGCATGTATGTATTATTTAGTATTTCATGTCAGAATTCACCATTCTGGGTAATTCCCAGAGCTGAGATAACATGAATATGAAACTTAATTTTAGATTCTTTATCTTAAGATCATAGAATTAGAGATAACATTTCCCAGAGAAATTTGGAAAATGATTTCCCTTTTCCCCCACACTCCCTACCCCCAAAGAACAACAGAAACATGTTGTCATTATCAAATCACATTGACAGCATGACATGTTACTGAGTTTTTTTTTAATAGCATTCTCAAAGTTCAAAAGAACTAGAACTATACACAAAAGTACTTCAATTACATGTAAAAAAAATACAGAGGTAGTAGAAAAACTCAGACTTAACTTGGAATGGAACACATCTATTTCTTGTTTATTTGTTAATTTGGTTGGTTCTATACTCTGGTAAAAAGCCAAGGGTTTTATATAAAATTGTATTCCTTTATTTGGTATGTTTACTGGGCTATTTATCTTGGTAGTTATTAGGTTTATAATAGAAATTTTAAAAATTCAAAAAATAATAGACTTCTCTTAGCCAGTGTAGAAACATTTTGCATTCCTATTTCTACTGTACTACTCTGATTCATAAATTACTAAACTGTATTCCTGGAAAATAAATATTTCACCAGCCAGTGACAGACTTATGAGCTAATTAAAATCTGAGTCCTGAAAGAAGTAGTGCCATTAGCTCAATTCACAGAACTGTGAAGTATGCTGTTCTTCATTGACTCAGATGAAGTTTGTATAATGGAAGGGGGAGGGGGGTTGGTTTATTAACAACAACATTTGGTTTGGGATGAAAGAAGCTCTATGCTAAAATGTTTAAAGAAACAGACTTTCTTTTTAAGAGCTAAATAACTTGGACATTTTCTTTCATTGGCTAGTGGAGGGGGAAGCCAGAAGGAATAGATGCCATACCAATTGTATTAGGGAAATGATCTATGCTTGTTCTTATTGATAATAACCTGTTAGTACTCAGAACAGTAAGACAAGTTAAGTCAACAACGCAATATAGTTTGTTTCTTTTAGAAATGAATTGAAGCAAAGTGAAACATGCTGCCCATGATGTAATTCTTCACAAAACATTGTTTTTTGGCTGAAGCAATTGGGGTTAAATGACTTACCCAGGGTCACACAGCTAGGAAGTTCACAAATATTTTAAAACTAAAATATTTGTTTCTTAAATTCCTACCCATTGTTTTTTGGTTGGTCTGTCTTTTGAGTGTTGTCCTAAAAGGTTTATGAGCACTCAGAATGAATGAAGAATGTATTGTTGAGGCAAAGCTCAGGAGGGTAGAGGAAAAAAGGGCACATCAAAGAAATAAAAGCCATAATCTCTGCCCTTATAGAGTTTGTTGCCTAATTTAGGGGGAGAACATTGCACATAAGAGAGCAAAATTGTCCTTTACTGAGCAATGTTTCAACCTGATGAAGAGTCATTGAATGGAAGAAGATATACAATATTGGATGGAAGAAATCACAGAAGAAATGCTAGAAGTAAAGCTTGAGTTTTGTATTATATAAGGTAAGGGTCAATTATTAATAAAGTGACATCAGCAAAAAAAAAACAGGAAGAGAAAGAATAAATAAGATATTTTAAGGAGCCATAAATCCTTCTAAAAAGATAATACACACTTTAAGAACCAGGATCTTATGGTCTTTTGTATTGTAGATAGATAAAGCAATTGATAGATATAGTATTAAAGTATTTGTTAGATACTAACTCTGTGTCATGCACAGTTCAAAATGCTTAGGACACATAAAAATACAAGTAAGTGAGCTAAGCTCAAGAAGCTTATAGTCCAATCAAGACTGGGAGGATGAGGATGTTGACCAAAGTAATGATGGCATGGTGTGGAGATGACTGGGAGTAGACCAAAATAAAGTTGGCAAAATCATTAATAATTTGTTGACCTAAGCTGAAGGAAGCCAGTGTAGTTAAAATAAAGAGTTAATGTTACAGAATATAAATATAAAATGCAGAGCTAGTCAAGTTAGAAATCTTGTATTCCAGATAACTTGTTATTTGGTGGTGGGGGTGGAGTGGTTGTTGTTGTTTTTTAATATGTTACCTTTGGTTGGTTGATTCTTCAGTAAGGATTGCCAGAATGGAAATCTATTCCACTTGCTGTAAAGAGGATGAATTAGGACAGGGATAACATTGCTATAACATACAATTGAGATGATTTCAACCTAAAGTAAGTCTAATTGCAAAAATGGGAAGAAATGCAGTTGTACGAAGAATGTTATAGAGAAAATGTCTATAGGACTATGATATATATTAGCTTAGGGAGGATTAGAAGAAGTGAAGAGACGAGATTCTGAAAATGGCCTGAGTTTATAAGACCAGTAAGTTAGTTAGATAATGATGTTTGTTATATAGGTTTTTTGTTTGTTGAATATTGATATAAGATTAGTATCTTGAGCTCTAAAGGTTTTTGAATGGGAGGTTTCAGTATGAAGTATGTCAATCAAAGACAAGAGATAAGCAAGTCTTATAGAATTTTCATTTTTACAATCTGTTTACATGGAAGTTTAATTTTAATAGTTATATAGATAATGATCAATGATTGGGAAAATTGAACAATTATAAAGGAGACTAAATGAGTTAAAAGGAAGGTGTGGGAGGGAGAGGTGAAGGAAGAAAAATAATTTTGTTTATCGATCAAAATTGTTATATACATACAAGGACAGGCAAAAGTAATTTAGATTTGGAACATAAACTCACCCTCTCCTTTGGCATATGGCCAAAAATAAAGTGTTTTTATAGTGCTTACTGAGTACCAAGCATTGTGCTTAGCATTTTACACACATTATCTCATTTAAAGCACACCACAACCCTTTTAGGTTAAGTATTATAATTATTCCCCTTTTATAGTTGAAGAAAATTAGATCAAAATTGTGACTTGACCAGGGTGATACAATGTTGGAAACTGGATTTGAACTTCTGACTCTGGACTCAACACTCTATCAACTGTGCCACTTAACAGCTTTTGAAAAGAAAGCAATATGAAATATCTATTGTTTCATAGGGAAAGTCTTTTTTGGAGGTGGAAATGAGGAGAATAAAAAGGAAATAAGAGAAGGGGAAGAAAAGTAGCAGTATCTAGAAGTATTATTAACAATAAAGGAAAAATGGGATGGGCTACCTATTTGGGAGTCAGAAATAGTAAAATTATCTTTTGTGCAATTTAACAAAATCCAAGTGAGAGATGATAATGACAGTTCTGGAATTCTTTCATTAAACAAATAGCATTTTATTTTTATAAGGTATTTTAAATATTTTATATGCATAATCCCATTTTATCTTCATAACAGATAGCTAAAAAAAAATCATTCTGATTTTATACACAAAGAAATTAAAACTCTGAGATTAAGTAGGTTACCCAGCTAGTAAATCATGAAACTGAATCTTGAACCTATTCCTCTAACTAGTCCAAGGATAGTTGAATAAATAATATGTGTAACATTTTTTGCCAGGTACTCTTGGGACAACAAAGATAAATTTAAAATATTACTCAAGAAACACATGAAAAGTTGAAGAAGGAGAAAAAGATTTAAAGGTGACGATCCTAAGGCTGCCTTATTTGGTAAAAATCAGACCCTTGGCTAGAGATCAGAAGAATTTAGTCCTAAGTGTATGGCTCTGAATAACTCAACACCAAACTTTAGTTATTTCAGTTGTTTAGTTGTTTTTTTAATCATGTCTAACTCTTCATGACCTCATTTGGAGTTTTCTTGGGAAAGAAACTGGAGTGCTTTGCCATTTCCTTCTCCAGGTCATTTTACAGATGAGGAAACTGAGGCAGAGTTAAGTGATTTACCCAGGATCATACAACTAGTAAATGTCTGGTGCTTGATTTGAACTCATGAAGATGAGTCTTCCTGATTCCAGGACCCACATTCTATAAATTGTGCTACTTAAGTTATCAGTTACTTTATCTATACATAAGCTTCTTTTCATTCCATAATTCCTTAAATATAGAAGCCAGAGTCCATATAGATATTCTTGGTCAAATTCTTCATGTCCAGTTTTTATAACTAGCATTTTAATGAGATGTGTTTGGAGGTGGGGGCAGGAGTAGGTAACCCTGAGAAGGATGTTGTGAAATGATGGAAGAAGTTTGAAGTCACAGAATCATAGGATCATAAAATCTAAGTTAGAAACAACCATCTAGTCCAACCTATGCACCAAAAAAAATGTCCACTATGACATATTTGACAAATGCTCATTCTATCTTAATTTATTTGAAGACTTCAAACAAAGAGGAAGTCACTTTTTCTGGAAGAATATTCTACTCCTAGGTAGTTCTCCTTGTTAAAATGTTTTTGCTTTTTGTTTTCCTGCCACCAAGACTAAATAAGTAACTTTGTAACTTCTATCCATTGCTTCTGCTTATGCTCTTTATAGACAAACAGAACATATCTAATCTCTGTCATGTGACAGTCCTGGACTTCAAGCTTGTGATCATATCCCCACTGAATCTTAATTTCTCCAGGCTAAATAAACATAGTCACTTCCATCAACCAATCTTCATATGATATGGATGGCATAAACTCAAACCCCTTCATCATTAGAAAGCAGAGGATATGAGTTCTCCAGCTGGTTTTTGCCAATAACTGTGTGATTTTTGGCAAATAATTTGATGTCTGTTGTCCTTTGTTTTTCCTCTCTTCCAATAAGGAGGTCAGACCATCCTGTCTCATCTCCATGATTTCTTCCAGTTCTAATATTCTATGGTTCTATGAATAACAAATATTCTTTTTATTTATAAAACATATGCATGGGTAATTCTTCAACATTGACTCTTGTAAAACCTTCTATTCCAAGTTTTCCTCCCATTCCGTGCTCTTCCCGAGATGGCAAGTAGTCCAACACATGTTAAGTATGAATATCAAACATTCTTTAAATGATATGGAAGTTTTGAGGAAATTGAGGTTTTTTTAAGAGAATAAAAGGGCAATGTCCTCCTTCATTTCTATTAAAGGCTGGCTATTTATGAAATACGTATTGCTTCCAAAAATAGAAATAATAATTTCTTCCATTTCTCTGTCAAAGCAAAATTGGTGCTGTCAGAAGAATTACAAACAAATCCATATATATATTTGCCTCATCATTCTATCAATTAATAGGACATAAAGAAATTGGAACCAGAGCTTGTTGTCCAAGTTTGGGAGATCAATTCACTTTTCAACTATTGACAAATGAAAAGAGATTGGGAAATGGGGCACCATGGAGAACTCTGGAAAAGGTTTTGGCCTTTCTGAATATGGTTTCTAAATGGCATAGCTTTTCTTGAGTGTCATTATTCTCTGAAAAATATTTTATAATAAATGCATTCATGGATGGCCAGAAATTAGGATAGTCTTATATACATAAAGTATATAATTCTTTTTAAATGAATGAGTCTCTTTTTAGAAAGTTTTTTTTCTTTGTTATGATTACACTATAGGCATAAGAGAATAAAAAAATCTGTAGTCTATAGCATATATGATATATATTTTGAAATGAGGAAAGAAAAAAGAAGTAAAAGGAACAAATGATTTCTGGAATTCCTATAAGATTTTGGACAAATGTTATTGGTTTTTGGTTTAAAGACAGAAAAGTAACATGTGAAATCCTCTCAGAAAGAATTAGTATTTACCATTTCATTCATATTTGAAAATAAAATGGTAAGGTTCATTTTCACTGGCATGAATCACAAAAGTATTCTCAATGTTTCCTGAACAGGACCATTTCCAAAGTAGTATGTTAATATATTACTTTCTCTCTCTCTCTCTCTCTCTCTCTCTCTCTCTCTCTCTCTCTCTCTCTCTCTCTCTCTCTCTCTCTTCTCTCTCTCTCTCTCTTTCTCTCTCTCTCTCTCTCTCTTTCTCTCTCTCTCTCTCTCTCTCTTCTCTCTCTCTCTCTCTCTCTCTCTCTCTCTCTTTCTCTCTCTCTCTCTCTCTTTCTCTCTCTCTCTCTCTTTCCTCTAGCCATTCTCTTTTTTATCTATATCTATATATTCCATATAAGCAAAGAAAAAAGTGGTTTCTTGATCTACATGTATAAATTAATAAAGGGAACAACCCTATAGGATCTTCTATACTTTACAATAATGTGTGCATTTCAGAATATTGTGATCAATCCCCAAATATGCAGCTAAACATATGGGGGGGGACCCCATTCCAAATATAAATACATGATTTGCTACTTAATATGTCAGAGTTTTTGTCAGGTTGATTACATTAGGCTCAGCAGCATTCAATTCTAAACCTTGCAATATTTGAAGTTTGATATTGTGCCTCACTAAATTTAATACATAGACCTTAGTAATGGAGGAAATCACTTTAGCACTTGGCAGTTTGTTATGCTGTATAAAATTGACTGCCCTGCAAATACAATAGCGATAATAAAAATTGTGGTCAGCTGGGGGGTGGGGGGGTGTTGTAATGAATTTTCATAGTTTCAGTAAAGGTCCAGATGAAATTTATTGAGATTTTTGCCATTTGGGTGATGATCAATAGAGCTTTGCTAATAATTTGTTGTGGGAAAATCCTCTAGGGAGATGACATTTTGCTATAAAATTTTGGAAATTCTGAGTAGACCCAGGGAGAAGTGTCACCATGAACATAGCCATCAAAGACTTCAGTATTCTCCTGTGAGAAGATTTGCTATGACAGTGATTACTTCCTCAATCATTGAAGAGGCAACACAGTCAATTATTGATAAGTTCTCATATAATTTCCCCGTATAACAGACTATGAATCTTTTAATAACATTGCTGCATTAATAAAGGTATACAATATTATTTTTTCTTTTAAATATATAAACTAGTCCGTTTTCTCAATTGTTTCATTGTGGTTTTCTTCCTCTGACCAGAAAGCAACTTTAAAAAAAAGAAATGCCAGTGTTCATTCATGCCAGGGGTGATCTGTTTAGAAATCTGCCTTGTTAAATCACTTCTTGGTTATACTGCCATAGAATATTTATATTTTGTGCTAAATTTCCAACACAGTCTCCCAAGTTAATGTTAAAAGCATATACGATGTACAGGAAGTGTTTAGGGCTATTATGGTTTTAATGTAAGCACACCTTGGGACCTGTTAAGTTGCCATGATATAGCATTTTCCTAGTTTTATTATTGTTGCTGTCAGGTTTACCTTCTTTCACTTTGATTAGCTTGGTTTCCAGGGAGACAAATAATTTGTTTTGATCTTTATAAAGTCTGATACCTCTCTTTCCCTTGTATTGTTGGCTTTTCAAAATGAGTAAAATGTGCAAAGATTAAAAGGAAGTTTGCATTTCATAGCCTTTAAACTTCCCATTCTAATGACTGTATAATGAATGCATAAAAAATGTCTCAATTAGCATCCCTAGATATTTCTCCAGATACAGTACCCTTACATACATCTTCTTTTCATATACCATTGACTAATGCAGTAACAACTGAACAAAGAAAGTTCTTAGTGTGTATTCTTTAAAATGGAACTTTTGTTGTTATTGCTGTTGACTGAAGAGGGTGGGGGGAAAATCTCTCTACAACTTTCAGAGTTGATGGACACTCTTGATCATAGAGAAGTAGAAATTTGTCAGCACTTTTACAGTATGAACACTGGGACTAGGCACAGCAGAACAATTTATTTTCAGTGAGCATGCACAAAGTAAGATTTATGACTTTTGCAGCTCAAATGACATTTCTTACATTGTTGCCGAGCTACAGCAAATTAAAGGGATCCATGAATACTAAGGGGTGTGTTTTTGTAATGAGGGAGAAGAGACAGAGGCAATAAGAAGATAATTAAGGTAACAACTTGTGAAAAATTAAAGTGTTTCTGTCTTTCATTTTTGAATCTCTGAGCATAAACTTTGTAGTTGTTAATTTAATTGCCGCTGTTCTCTGTATCCCTGAAGAATATTAAGGATTAATCATCTGGTTCATTCCAACAAGAGATAAGGCCTAAGTGAATTGAAATTTTACCAATTTAACCCTGTCTTCCTCCTAATATGACATGATTAACATTTTTCAATTAACAACATGTAATTATTCTGAAGGCCTCATTGCACTTATTCTAGCTTTTTCTTTTTCAGGTATTTTAAATCTAGAAAAAGTAATCTACAGAAAGCAATATTAGTTCTCTTTCCTATCAGTCACATGTGTTCATCTGAATTAGAATTTTGAAACTGGCTTTTCATCTGGGAAATAAACATTTGAAATAGTTGTATTTTTTTTTTTAACTTATGTGCAAGGTTCTCAAATGTAGCTTTGGGAAGAAACAGAAAGGAAAAAGAAATTCAAAGAGAGAAAAAATGTCATTTGTTACATTCAGGGGAAAAAATGTGAATGTATTGAGTGAAATTCAGTTTCTCATGGACAAATATCTTCAAAGCAAGAATTCTGTAGTGTATAATATCTAATTAGAATAATTTATTTCTGTTTTAGAATCTGTTCTCTTAGAAACCGTTTTGAATAGAAGCTACCATTGGCGATTGAAAAGCAAATAGGACTATTTTAATGATAGTACTTTATTACTTGATTGGTGTCAGAAATCCTTGCTCAGGAGAGGGTTTTCAACAGTTATTGTGATGAAAAATGTATTACCTTGCAGTCATGGTGGGGGTCTTCCTGAATTTAACTAGGCTACTCAGGATATCCATATACTCTGTCTCATCACCCAAACTATATTCCAAGCCCTTTATACCATGCAGGAGGTATAATATAATAATATATTATTATAGTTATAATTACATGATTATAATTATAATCCTGAGATTATGTTTGACCTGAAGGAGAGTAATCCATATATTGTAATGGTCATATTAGGGTAGGCATTAAGCCCACTTATAAACATTTATTTCTTCAAAGGAAAAAATAGGGATTTAAATAATGAATATTATTAATAAATTAAATAACTCATATATTAGTAGTCACTTCAGGTTTATAAAGTGCTTCTTTATAATGCTGGTGTGTCATAGGTAGAGCAAGTATCTTGATTACCATTTTACTGATGAAACTAAAGGAAACACAGAGGGTTAATGAAAAATGAACTTCCTTGTGAGACCTCTGAAGTGTCCTATTTGAGCCTGATGATTACATATCAGTCAGTCAATTAATCTATCAACAAGCAATCAGCAACAGGCACTGTGGCAAGGCCCTGAGGAACAAGTTCCAATAAATGAAACTCAGTCTCAAAATGAATTTTGGACTTCAGAAAAGCTCTTCTCCTTCTGACAAAAGTGGCATTGTTTCATTTATTGTGATTGTTCAATAAATGAATTTAAATGGATTGGTTTAGAAAGGGCATTCTTTCAATTTCTTAATGGTTCTCCTTAACAGAAACCTTAGAGAATATCTGACCCAATCCCCTCATTTCACAGATGACTCAGATTAATAAAAGTAAAATGACTTTCCTAAAGCCATCCTGTTCATAAGTGGCAGAGGCAGGACTCAAAACTATATCTTTCAACTTCTAATCCAATCCTCTTTACTTTGTATTAGTCATTTTTGATTGGACTCATAAGGCAATGATCACATATTATAACAGAATGAAACTTTCTCAGGGTTCCTTCAATATTCAACTCAAACAGGAGTAGATAGGTGATGTAGATAGGTGATAGAGCACTGGTCCTGGAGTCAGGAGGCTATCAAATATAGCCTTAGATACTTAATAGCTGTATGACCCTGGATAAGTCACTTAGATTGCTCCCTCCCTCAAAATAAATAATAACTTGAGCAATACCTACATGAACTCTTTCCTGGGTCTTACCCTTCCAACTTATTGTCCCTGCTACTACATCCTTCCAAAAACTAGTTGTATTCATTTTGTATATATCTGTACACATTCTTCCATCAGAGTATAAGCTTTCTGAGGTAAGGAACTATTTGACTCATCTTTACCCCCAGTGCATATCATTGTGGCTGGCATATAATAATCACTTATTAAATACTTGTTAACTGCTTGAGTTCCACATAATTCCTAGTACACTACCTTATATAAAATGTTTGTCATTTCTTAAATTGAATTTTCATTTTAGGACAAATTGATAAATCATGTAAACATTATTTGAGTGATATTGATGAGACTACAATACAGATGAAAGTCCTGTGTATAAAAAGATTAAGATCATAGGGTCATGAATTTATGATTGGAAGGAACATTAGAGGTCATCTTATATGACCTTCTCACATCATAAGTTTCAGAGAGTTAAGGTGTTTTGCCCAAAGTCACACAAGTGATAAATTGGTCGAGTTTGGTTTGAAACTTTAAATCCAGGATTCTGTTGCAGATAAAGAAGACAGAACCAAGTGAATTGTTCAGACAATTACCTACTTTAAGAATTTGGAGGAAATTGAAATAACAGTTATTCTTTTGTTTATCAGTGAAGGGATAAATAAGAGAGATAAAGCCAGAAGGCATTCTGAGAAGTGGACAAATAGGAAAGCATTGAGAACATTCAGGAGCTGGTGGGTGAACCATTTTGGCTGGAGCAGGAAGTTTACATAGGACAATAGAAGGAGATAATTTTGATTAGATGGATTGTGACCAGATTATAGAGGGTCTCAAAAACAAAAATGAGCAATTTGAACTTTACCCATTAAAGGCTTAAAGATGGGGAAGTCAAGAATAGTGTTTGCCTGAGCATTAATCTGATGGCATTGTCTAGAATGTACTGGACTTAGATATTATTCAACAGGCCTTTGGAGTAGTCCAGGCTGGGACTGAAGAAAGCCTGGTTAGAGTGATGACATTATAATTGTAAAAAAGGGAAAGAATGCATTTTTGTAGAAAGAGCATTCAAGTCTTGGTTTTGCTACTGCTACTGGTTGTTTACTTGATGCAAATCCCCTTACCTCTATAGGACTTAGTTTCCTCATATATAAAATAAAGATTTGGAATAAAAGACGTTTTTCAAGTTGCTTTGAAATTTAATTGCCTATAATTTTATGTTTGGATTCATAGGAAAAAAAACCCCAACATGCCTTAGTAACTACCTCATGTGAACAACAGAGATAATGATTTCACAATTTTGAATGACTTGGTTAGAGTGCCAACATTATTTACTGTAGTTTGAGGTACTGATAGAGAAACCAAGTTATCTTCTTAGTTCTTGCTATCCCAAGACTAGGTGAACAAGTTAATCTATTCCTTTTTTGTTGGATGACTCCATTGCTCTCATTCTTCAGCTGGCTATTAATCAATAATTATTAAGTAACTAGTCTGTGCAAGACAGTAGAGAAACAGTTACAAAAAATGAAACAATTCCTACATGAAATTAGCTTATATAATATGACAGATACATAGAAATATATATAGCACAAATATATGTGCTAAATACAAACATATATAAAATAGTTAAATATAAATTTGTTTGGAATGGGAGAATTTGAAACCTGAAGGGAAATCATAAGATGTCCTTCCACTTTAGAATCTAAATGAATTTGACTAGAATATGCATTTAGAAGAAGACAAATTAGAACAGTTATTGCCAGGCTCTTCAAGTATGAGAAGTTCTTTTTAATATAGTGATAGTAATTGTACTATTAGCTCCTGTTGATTAAGAAAATACATAACAAATTGCTATGAATTTATTAATACTTTTAAACGCACTCATATTTTTTATTCATAATAATGAGAAGCAGAGTAGTTAAAGAACTAGCCTTGGATTCAGAAGATCTGGCTTCAAGTTTACCTTTTTAAAAAATATTATTAAATGTGTGGCACTGTATAACCTTTCACAACCTTGGTCAATTTTGTAAGAATTCTAAATTGCAGAAAAGATGGAGATCAGTATGGGTAGGAATTTTCCACTGGAATATTCATACTCCAGTGAAATCATTGATCCAGTATTTTAAAATTATCATGAAAACTAGATATATTTAAAAAATAGTAATAGATATGTTAAAGTATTTATTCAGCTCAGACAAGGTAACTTTACTCATTAATAGTCTCATATAGATATAAAAACTTACTACAAAAACTGTAGCTTTTCTGCAGTATATATGACATACAGATTAAGACCCATTGGATTTTATTATAGACCAATGTTTCCATCCTAAACTACTGCAGATAGATGAAATGCAATGAAAATAGAATAATAACAATAACAATGATAAAAACTAACATTTATATAGTGATTTAGGGTTTTTAAAGAGCTTTATAAATATTATGTCATTTAATCTTCACAGCAACCTTGGGTAGTAGATGCATATTATACAGTGAGGAACCTCAGGCAACATGTTAAGTGACTTACCCAAGGTTATACCTAGGTAGTACAGTGATTAGAGCAGTAACCCTGGAGTCAGGAAGACCAAAGTTCAAATACTTAGTAGCTGTGTGGCCCTGGGCAAATCACTTGACTTTGTTTGCCTCTGTTTGCTCATCTGTAAAATGAGCTGGAGATGAAAATGGTAAATCACTACAATAACTTTGTCAAGAAAACTCCAAATGAACTTGGGGAGACTCAGATATAGCTGAAATAATAAACACAACTTCTAAGTGTTTGTCTCAGGACTTCCTGATTTCTAGTCCAGTAGTCTATCCACAAATACCTGCTAGCTGTGTCAATAGCTTAATCTATTGAATGTATATACGCATACACACACACACACACACACACACATACACACACACACACACACACACGATCTTTGGTGAATTCACAGAATGTGAATTCTTTCCAGAGATATTTAAGGTTCCAATTTGTTCAGAGTTACACAGCATCACTAGTGATGCCCTGACACACAATTTAAAATCTGAGCTATTTAAATCTATCATCCTACGATTCCTGATTCTAAGACATGAGCTTCATTTATTTATTATTTGTTTATTTATTTATTGGTATTTATTCTGCCATGCTTCTCCATATATCATGTTTGTTCATTTATTCTTCAATTAAAAATTAGGTATATTCAAAACTTTTCCCATTTGTTTCTCTTTTCACTAAAATAAGATGCATCTCTATCAAGAAATTGTAATTAAAATATAACAAGGTTAAATAAAATATGGATTATAATAATAAAATTGAAAAAATTAAAGTTAACTTTTCTCTTATTCTTCTTGAAATTAAAGATATGATTGCAAGATGTGTATAATAGGACCAGATATTAACTTCTTTGCTTTGATTTTATTATTATTAATTTGAAAAAATATTTTCACATAAAGTATATGACTGAAAAAAGGATTCAAATTTTCATTGCTTTTTTTGTGGAAAATTGGGTGTTCTATCTCTGATTTTTATCCCAAACTGAGTTATATTGATCAAATTAAATATTCATAGGATCATAAGCTTAGAACTAGAAGGAACATTGTAGAAGTTATTCAAATATAATTTCCCATTTTACAGATAAGAAAACTTACATGGGATAAGTCACATAGCTACTAATTGTTTGAGATTGAATTTGAATTCAGGTCTTCCAAATTCCAAGTAGAAGAATCTATCCAAAATGTCATCTAGCAGCCTCTCTAGACCTGTGACTTCATTGATGTAAAGAATCCCCAGTCAGGAAGCTTTCAACCCAAAACAGATCAGCACATTTTCTATAAGTTACAGTCTTAGAGGATTGCTTTAGTTCTCTCAGAGGTTAATGACTTGCTCAATATTACGTCAGTAGGAGACAGCATCAGGACTTCAACCTAGATACTCCAGCTTCTAAGTCTCTCTTTCAATTGTATAATGTTCCATCTCCATAAATTGTTTGAAAATTCTCCTGTAAGCTAGTTCTTTCTCTCCTTTCCCAATTACCCAGAAAGTTTGAAATTAGAAGAAAGTAGAGATATTATTTTGATTGCTATTTGTGGATTTGACTACAAAGAAGAATTATAAAGAAAATAAAAACAAGAATTATTTCAAGGCCATGGGGGCTCTGTGATCATTTAGAGATATTGTACCAGGGCTGAATTTGGTGATCATATTACTTGCAATTAGTTCATTTAATAGCCATGTACTATGTCTGCAATGCACAGAACCACTTAAGAAATTAAGACAGCCAAAAGAAATTAATATCTGGTGTCCTATCTTCCAAAGGCCCTGGGGAAAGGAAGATAAAAGGAAGGAGTTAAAATTAAAATGAATTTAAAAAACAACTCCTTTTCATTTGATCTTTGTTCACTTATTCTGAAAAAAAAGAAAAAAAAAGAGATTGGCTTTTGTTTTGGCAATTTTAGGGTTATTTGAGGGGAAGACATAAGTAATTGTGAGAGGACAGAGTTGCTGTCTTTGTATCTCCTTTAAAGTCTGTCATAATGTCTTGTTCAGAGTAAGCACTCAAAAATGTTTAAATGGATCAACATAGTTCAGGATTTCAGATAATATCTATCTTCTATGTAGCCAAGATCTGTCCACTCTGGAAACTGTTTTAAGAAACTATGAAATAAATGATATAGTTTCTGATACTTTCACCTCACTTTGGTCTTCAGCTCCTAAATACTTTAGGGTACAGATGGTCCATTCCTGTGGACTGTATATTTTTGAAGACTCTTTATGTGTCCTTGATGCAAGATATTGTTCCTAGTTTTGGGAGAGAATATGTAAGGAGATCTGCTTTTGGTTTCTTTTTTCCCATCTTGTTCCATAATGTTTTTTGTTAGTTTGTTTACATGTTTAAGGGAGAGAAGTAAGGAAGTAGTTTTGAATGTGAGACTTTCCATTCTGATGGGTTCAGAATAGAGTTCTTTATTGAGTGTTCATGGTTCAGTACATTTACCAAATGAGGGAAGAGTTTAGTTTTTTGTTTTTTATATTTAATAACTGCTTATCAAATTTGTTTAAATGTCACTAGATGAATTGATTTAGTATGGTTTTAAAGTTATCATTAGGGTCTGAAATTTTGTTTTGCTTTTTGTTTTATATGCCAAAGATATATGATATATAATGATATGACATTAGGAGAGAATACAACACAACTTCATTGACTCCTCACTTGTAACAAAGAAAAATATTTTAACTAAACTGACTAAATGATTACATCTAATATTATTTAAAGCATTCCACATCCATAATTCAAATTTTAAAAAGTGGATTTGATATCTGTTATCTCAAATTGATTATTGCAATTAATTGGTAGCTTTCTATATTATAGAGTTGTTTCCTTTACATCAGTATAGTCATGGACATAGACTAGACTTCTTTTTAGAAAGGACTGAATTTCTTCAGGGCAATGATCTGTCCCAGAATTAGTTTCTTGACATTTTATTCTCTATTGATTAGTAATATCTGGTGTGATAGCAGATATTACTGGCTGGCATCTGACACAATTTACTGCCACCAATATTGTAAATGTATTCTGCCGGGCATGTTAAAAATCAGAATTGAGAAAGGAGATGAGCAGAAGTTCAGGAAGTGGACTATGTTATCAAAGAAGACGGAATTTTATCATTAGTACTATCGTAATCACATCTATTGTCCTTCATATCTGTCCTTTTATATAGCATTTGACATTTGGAAAGTGTTTTCCATTTATTTTTATGTATAAAGACAGCAAATAGCACCTTTATGTCTTTTTAAGTGATCATAAAGGAAGGGAACTGAAACAGGTTTATATTTGTTGTTACTTCCCTTTGTGTTTTGATAGGGAGGGGTAAGAATTGGTGGGGGATCCACCCACTGCTTCTCAGCTCATCATATTCTCAAGGAAGAGATAGAGTCATTGCAGAAGGGTGGTAATATTGAACAATCTAAGGAAATAGAGTAGGACAGGAGAATTCTCTATTAGTTGGTTTTTTAAGTGGCCCAGTAATTTTGATTGTACTTGGACTCAAGCAGAAAATTAGTCATATTATAATATATTCCTTCCCCATACAGCAGCAAATACTCTAATAAAACCAAAAATACTAGTTCCTTATATTTATATAGTTCCTTTCTTTTCAAGAATGTTTTCAGTTTTCTTCAGTAAGTGTATGTGTATGTGTGTGTACTTGCATATGTGTGTCCTTGATAAAGAAGAAATATCCAGGTAAATTTACTCTATTCCTCCAATGTTACCTCTTAATAGAGATTATTATTATCAGAAAAGTTTAAGTTATGAGGAGATATTTCATAATCCCTACTTGGTGTCCTACCTAAATGACAGTTATCTAGGACATGGTTTAGGTTTTTGTTTTTGTTTCAGTTCTTCAGTAAATCTGATTTCATTTGGGTAAGGCCCTTCCAGTAAAGAGCTTCCTCTGGCAATGAAAATTAGTACCTACTCTGCAATTTATAATCTTGGAGGAATGAGAGGTTAAATGATTTGCCAGGGGGTCACACAGTTAGTAGATGTCAGAGACCAGATATAGATCAGCCCAACATTATAACACACTATACTCTCAGGACATGGATTGTGTCTTTAATTTTGTTGTATCCCTTCCCATAGCATCTAGTGCCTAGCTCTTCAAGAGAGCTTATTAGCTTATTTGCTGTTCCTTTTTGGCCAAAGGAGTTTGTATTATAGTGGATAAAAGTGGCTCAGTCCTTTTGTAGAAAACAGCTCTTGGTCTGTAGTTGAGGTGTGAGTGCTTCATATTTTATATGATTAATTCAGAACGCTTCATATTTAAAAGAGGGGAAGATTCTAGTTCAGGAGTTCCAGCTGTACTGGTGTCATTCTAGCCAGGCCCTTCCCTCTCCATTCTTATACTCCTTTCTCATCACCAACATCAGAGAAAATGTTTTCCTGCATCACTTTGCTCTAAATCAATAGCAAATCAAGCAACAGAAAAGGAGTCTTTATGGCTCAAGAAGGTGATTTCTGAAGGTTGCTATTTAACAACATTGGGTTAGTATGTCCCTGGGGAGCTCTCTGTAGCACAAATATAAGGACCAAGTTGTCTTTGATTACCCAAAGGGCTTACCCCCAGGAATGGAGTCCTTCTGGAAAAAGTCAAGTTTGTTATAAGTGAATTGATCCTGTTACTATTTAGACCCCTGAGCTGGAACCAGGTGTGTCCAGTTTGTCCATTCTAAGCAGATTTTGGTTTTAGGTTACTATCAGGTTCAGAAAGAGTACTTGGGACTTCTGCATTAGCAAGGATCAGACCTGGTCATCCCTGTTCTCTCACTCTCCTGCCATCCCCATTTCTTCACCCACGTGCACTTCCCAAATGTGACGCACACTGCTTTATTCAGACAAGCTCTTTCTGTGTTCCTCTCTTTTGCTGACCACGTGAGGACTGTGTGTAAACCTTCTGACCTGAGTTTCTTTTAGAGAAAAAGAGGAGGCAGCATCTTAATACCTGCGACAACGAGGGCTATAAAAATAAATAGATGCTTTGATTTATAGGTTAGTTTTTGTTTCTCAAAGTGATTGTGCTTTTTGGCTGCAGAATTTTAAAAAAATTAAACCTATATTCATCCTAAATCTCCATCTCTTTTCTAAAATCTCTTCACCCTCCCACACACCAGCTCTTCTTTTCAATAGGTTCTTAGAAGTCCCTCACTCAGACTTAGTAACTTACAGCAGCAGCAGCAACAATTTTCTTGGTTCTATCACCATTTGACAGCTACTCCTTTCTTCCTTTCCTACTATGTAACCGCTCACCCCATCTGCTCTGCTACAGTTTGATTACCTGGCTAGGGGCTAAGAGTGCTGTGATTAAAACTTCTTACTCCCCAAGTCCCCCAACAATTCCATAGAAGCAAAGGGAGGAAAATCTGAAAAGGAGTCTTGAATATTTAACGTGCTTAGTTCTGAAAATCATTACCTGACATACCCTAGAACATGTTCTGTTGTTCTTAGCCTATAGTCCCCCTTCTTCCCTCTTGCCTCACAGTAGTTGAGATTCACTATAGTAACTGCAAATGTCATTGCAAGGAATTGAAATTCTGAGTTTCCCTGGCACTAAAAATGATAGCTCTGCTGGCTTGCAATATATCTCGCCTTTGAAAATGTACTTGCTGTAATGTTCTATCCCGGGTGAAGGAGGAAAGGGAATTGCAGTGTTATACCTTAGATGAACTAGCTGGATCTCTCTCTCTCTCTCTCTCTCTCTCTCTCTCTCTCTCTCTCTCTCTCTCTCTCTCTCTCTCTCTCTGTCTTTCCCCCCCCCCCAGTCTCTTACCATGTGCATCCCTTTTTGTGTGTCTCTCTGTCTCTTCCTCCTTCCCTCCCTCCATTTCTCTCCCCGTCCCATCCCTCTCCATCTCTCCTTTTCTAGCTGTCTCTGTGTCCTTCTGTGTGTGTATCTATCTGTCTTTCTTAACCAGATGCTACACATTTGCCCCTGTGCTCCACCATATTCTTCCTGACCCTGCCTAATGAAGATAGACCAGAGCATTCAGATACTTACAAAAGACTTAGTTTCTAGTTCAGAGGGATTTCTAAATGTACCTCCTTAAGCTCTCTGGGCTTTTCTATAAAACAAAGAAACAGCAGTAAGTGTACATCTGTGATTTAAACTTGTTCCTCATTTTTTCAGTTGTGAAGAAGGCAGACAGTCTGAAAAGAGCAATCCCTTTATCACGAGATTGGCTCAGATTTATATTTGCATTCCAGTTTGTCATGAAACTTCCAATTGTGTGAAAGCCTGCCCTAAGATTTCCACTGCAATGGGTAAACTATATATTATACTCAACAAATTATACTATTAATATTGGAGCCAAGAACCATAAAGTGGATATTGTTGCAGCCAAGAGCTTTGCTGTATGTTTTGCTCTTGCTTAATCTCTTTCCCTCTATCTTGCCATCAGAGCAGTTGTTCTGAGTGATTATGTGGTTTGTTTCTCTGGAGAAATCTGATCAAACAGTGTGCGGGTTTGACAGGGAACAAGAGAGACTGTGGGGTCAGTGACTTGTTACAGGACTTCAGAACCGGGGAAACTATTATTGGAACAAGTTAGTTTTGGAAGTTTGACTTGGTGTGGAGGGATTTGGAGTATTTTTCCAAGCTGTTTTCAAGGGTAACTCTAAAATAGAGAGAGCAGGGTAATAATGGAATCAGAAGAGGACAATGACAATGCATAGCCATGAGAATTTGTGTGTCAGAAAAGAATTTGCCTGAGCAGAGATGAAGCAAGGTACTTAGTCTCAGTTGGCTCCCCCAGGTTGTTCAGCTGTTTGAATCATGTCTTGTTCTCTATGACCCCATTTGGGATTTTCTTGGCAGAGCTAATAGAGTGGTTTGCCATTTTCTTCACCAGCTCATTTCACAGATGGGAAACTGAGGCAAACAGGATTAAGTGACTTGCCCAGGGTCACTTAGTAATTGAATATCTGTATCTAAGTTAGATTTGAACCCAAGGAGATAATTCTTCCTGACTCCAGGTCCAGTGTTATGGTACCACCTACCTGCCCCAGCACCTGCAGGTCCTCAGAACAAAAGCTAATGAAGGAAGGAAATTTAAAAACTCTTCCTCCACAGTCCCCTTGCTGAGAGAACTCACTCATCTCTACACAGTGACTTTTATTCCTAATTCACTGACAATAGGACACATTTCTTTTTTTGCTCAGTGGAAAATTTAGTTCCCTGCTCCATAGCATAATGCTTTGTGTATATAAGGCACTCAACAAATATTAGTTGGATATATTGTTCTAATCAGTCTTAGATCTTGAATTTTATTGGAAAATTTGTACAAAAGAAGAATCATAGAATTTAGAACTGGAATGTGAACTTTAGCAGTCCCCTGGTCTAATTCTTATCATTTTCCACATGAGGAAACTGAGTCTGAAAGAAAAGAGAACAATGTAAACAAAGCTACCAGACAGTAAAATGACAGAACCAAGATTCAAAAAAGTTCGTCTTCATTCAAACTTAGGGCTATTTTTATTGCTCTAGGGGGAGAAATTATACTGAATAGAGAGAGAAATAAAGAGAATGGAGAAAAATGCTGAAAATCGGCAAATATATATGTTATAGTCTCATGAAGCTATGAACAGAGAAAGGCACAGTCATTAAATAAACATTTTCATTTAAAGATGTAAAGACTATGCATGATATAAATGGTCTTTTGATTAAATATTTGGGAACTACAGTCTTATAGAAATTATCTGCTTGAGGACAAAAAAAGTCCACACCTTTTTTTCCTTAATAATGTTGTATTTCATTTTAATACAGTTCATTTCCATCTTGGTTTGCATGGCATAAGAACTCTGTCTACCCTTTATATTCTACTGTGTGGTAGTTGCTCTTTGTGGATAATGAAGTCCATTAAGGGCCAGATTATTTTTTCTCCTTGGCTTGAGTTCAAATTTTCTCCAATCTTCCACTAAAATGAGAGTGATTACTTGTATAAAGACCACATTCAAAAATTATTTAAGTTCTTCAGAGTCTGGTTCTTAGGCAAACCATCTTGAACCAGCATTCGCTGGTAAATAACTATGAGTGAGGTGATGTGAGCCTTACAAACACATAAATATTAAGAAAACTACAAGAAGACAGATTGCAGTAAGTTTCTAAGCAATAATACAACAGGATTACCTGGAATTTCCATTTTTCAAAAATTATTCTCTAAAAGGGTATCTGTGCCCTTGCAGTGGTGATGAGAATGCAGTTGCATCATTCAAATGATAATTTATAAAATGTGAGCTCTATAATTTGACATGCTTAAATAATCTCAAAATAGGAAGATGGTGTTTGAACAGATAGGTTTTGAGGCCTTTGAGTCACCCCTCACAGAGATAGAACTTAAGTACTACATTCTTAATTCCTAGAATGGGAGTATGACAGTTTAAGTCCATAGGTCAATATTATTTTTTATCCATACTCCTCCATGTAGAACATCTATCAGCAGACTCAGCCTGTGTATACTCATTCTAGTCACATCCTTTTAAGTGTTATGATTTTTGTCCATGGCACAATCTTGGATTAGCCTCTTCAGTACTTTAATATTAATGTTTATTTTTTTCACAACCCAACACCTCTTAGCCATTAGTGCTCTTGGTCCTCTTTCTCACTTGTCTGCATGATTATAATAGCCACCCTACAAATCTTCATTAGTAATTTTATTTCCTCTTCTGATCTGTCCTTCACTCCACTGACAGGCTAATCTTTCATATGACTTAATCATATGACTCCCCTATTTAAAAATATGCTAACTTTCCTTACTGTTTGCATAGTAATTTTTAAACTCCTTTGCTTGCCATATCAAGTGATCCCAATATAAGAACAATTCACTTTTCTGTACTCTGTGGTCTAACCAAAGCAGACTACTTGGTAGCCCCTTATCAAGCTGTACAATTTCTTGCCATTTGCCTTTGCTCATGATGCCTCTTCTACCTAGGATATAACTTCTTTCTAGCTCTATAAATTTCTATAAATCTTTTTAAAGCAAAAATCAAATATTCTCTCTATTAAGTATTCCCTGTTCATCTCATGTATTTGTAAATTTCGAACAATTTCTCTGTCCTTTCCAATCCATTCTCTGCAGAGTTTCCAATTTGGTAAACCTCAAATATAAGTTTATCCTTAACACTCCTATGTTCTAAAGTCTCAGTGACCATCTTTTGCCTCTAACATAAAATAGAATATTTGAGGCTGACATTTAAAACCCTTCACAAATTGGCTCTATCTTTCTGGGCTAATTTCACACCACATGTTAATACATTCTGTGTTCTAGCTACATTGTCTATTTGCTATTCCTTTTACAAGACACCCCATCTTAAGCTTTCATGAATTTGCAAAGGCTGCCCCATTGCTTAGAATATTCCCCTTCCTCATCTACAATTCATGGAATCCCTGTCTCCTTTTAAAAACATATCTCAAGTGCCATATGTAGAGTAGGCCTTTTCTTACTCTCTTAGTTGTTATCCCTCCATACCATCCCTGAAATGACTTTGGCTTTACCTTGCATATGTGATATAGATATATATCCATACATTTACCCTGCATATAGTTATATCCCATATGCAAGGTAAATGTATGTATATATACAAGTAGAATGTAAGCTATTTGAGAGTGCAAACTATGCTTATTTTTATTTTTCTTATAATTAAAAAATTAGTACAGTTAGAGATGGTACAGGGTGAAGAAAGGGAATGACACTAAAAAGCCTTTGGGCAAAATCTCAGTGAAATAAGGACCCTAGGTCATTTGTTTTATATATAAGAATAAGGGTATGGTTGAGATCAAAGAAAGAAAACAAAATATTTGGAATAGTTCCTTTGAGTAATGAAATAAGGAATCAATGTAATATGGGATTGTAAGTAACTGGGAAAGGTTCAAATGAGATAATATATCACAAATTTGTAGTGGATAAAAGTGAGCATGTTTTATTTTATTTTGTTTTCTTCAATGAGGAAAGAATAAAAGGAAAGAAAGTGGATTGTAGAGTTCCCCAGGTAGATGAATTGCATATTGGTGAAAGGTCAGGAGAGTAAGGAATTCTATTTTAGTAGTTAGTGCAACAACACAGTGTCAAACCATGTGGTCAAAGCTGGATGGCAAATGAAGCCAGAGCAAAGAAATTGTGCTGGAAGAATAGAGAGAGGTCAAATGACCAGAAATTGGCCTAATAGCCAAAAATAGATTTATTATGAATTAGGAAATGGTAGAGGTGGAAAGATAAGAATTAGATTGGAGTTTCAAAATTTCTATTGTGAATTTCCTAGAGATTTTGAGATCTAAGATTTGATCATGCAAATATATGTTGAATTGCAATAAAAAAAGATTTTTAGAGTTTAATAGGTCTTAAGGAATTCCTGTTAGACTGGCCTTCATGAGATATCTCACATGCAACTCTACATCTCTTGCCTCCATATCTTTGATTCACTCCATTTTGTATAACTTCATATATGACTTCTTCATGGAGACAGGGAAGGTGGGAAGGGAGGAAGAGAGAGAATCTAGAACTCAAATGTAAACAAATATAAAAAAATTATATGTAAGTGGGAGAAATAAAATATTAAATTGAATTCATTCATTCTTCAATACTATCTCTCAAGTAGAATCCCTAATTTGCTTCAAAGTTCCATTTAAAAAACACTTCTTCCTGAGGCTTTTCCTAATTTGCTCTGGTTTAAGTCTCACCCCCACCAAATTACCTTGCATTTATTGTGGATATATATTTTATATCTAATTGTAGGTAAACTTGTCTCTGTGTTCTGCTGTAAGCCTCCTGCAGACAGCTAGAATGTAATTTTATATCATTATTCCTAGGTCCTAGAACAGTTCTTTTTAGTTGCCTAATAAATGCTTGTTGATGGGTCAATTTATTGAAAAGACTTGCTGCTTGTACCAAAGTAATGGGCCTTGGTTTAAGGAGATGTCACTTGAAAATGAAGCAAACTAATATGTCAGATCACTAACTAGGAGTTGAATTTTTCTAGCTTATTTTTCCTTAGTATTAGATATGGTATATGGAGCTTCCTGGCTTTGAGCAAGAAACTTCCAATGGACTACAAATGAGAGAGGGAGGGGGCTTTTCACCCTTGAGAGGACATGAAAGTCTTCCCACAACTTTGCTCAAATGTTCAGACAAAGCTGATCAGGCTATTTGTCATCTCCAGATAATAATAATTCTAAATGAATAAATAAAGGATTGTTTGGACTTAAAGTTTTTTTTCTTTTGCTGGTAACATTCTGCTTTTATAATTTGCAAAAGAAAACCCAATAGTGTGCACTTGAGCATGTGTGGATTATTAATAATTTACCCCATCTATTGGTGCTCATTAATTTTAGTAGCTGAGAAAAGTTAGTTAATGATGTGCCTGCTGCACCATGTTATAATTATGGCGGCAGTGCCCCTATTATTAGGGTTGAGTAGGTGTTCCCATTAGAAACCTTAATTTTAGAGTTGATTATCTTAGCTCTTTTAAATTACATTGGACCACATCTTGGCAAACACATTTGGAAAATAGAAGTACTGCTTTCCAAAATTACTTTATGGTGGCACAAGATTTTCCATTTTTAAGTGATGAAAACCAGGAAGTATTTACTGTTTTAAAAAGCATTTGGTCAAGTCTTCAATCAGTCAACAAGCATTTGTTAAGCACTTAATATGTACCAGGTACTATGCTGAATGCTAGAATACAAATTTTAAAAAAGAAAGAAAGAAGGAAAAAGAGAAAAAAAGGAAGGAAAGATTGAGTTTGAAATTAAGAGGAAGGAAGGAAGGAAAAAGAAAAATGTATTTTTCTCTCAAGGAGCTCACATTTTAGTGGGGGGGAAACAACATGCAAATAAATATATACATATAAGTTATGTATAGTATAAATGGAAGATAATGTTGTGGGCAAGGAGCTAGCATTGGGCTGGGTGGGAAACACTGGTATAAGGCCACCTATAGAAAATTGGATTTGAACTGAATCTTAAAAGAATTTAGAGAAGCTAGGAGGGTGAATACTCTAGGCCTGGTCAAAGTCAATGCAAAGGCACATAGATGGGAGATGAATATTTTATGTGAGATACAGTGAGCAGGTCAGTGTAGGAGCTCAACTGAAGAATGCATGGTAGAGAGTAAAGAATGAGAAGATTGGAAAGGTAATAAGTAGCCAGGTAATGAAAGAATTTTTATATTTCATCCCAGAAGTAATCTGCAAAACCACATGCACCTCTATGCAAAGGAAAGGACTTTTTACTACCCAGAGAGCACAATTCCCAATCAATAATCTATTTTTAAAGAAAAAAAAAGCTTTGCTTATCAACAAGTGGGAAAAGTTTACATTTTCTTTCCTTAGCCCCAAAGGTAAACTCAGATTATACCTAAATTGATTTACTGTAATCTAAGAAGAATGTTTTTAAGGAAACCAAGGGCACCCCCATCTCATGGAATTCCACAGTTAGAAAATAGTAGAGACAAATTTGTCCAGCCATCCTTTCAAGAAAATTCTCTAACAAGTGGTTAGACAGTTTTTTCTTGAAATGAAGTGGAACTTATTTTGTTTGGAAGCATTAGCCCTTTCTATTTTTGGATAACTAATTATTAGGAAATCTTTCTTTATGTAGAAACTTTCAATGTCTTCTGCTCATTGTTCCTAGTTCTGTCCTCTGGGCCTAAGCAGAAATCTGTTACCTCTTAAATAAGGCAGCCCTTCAAATACTCAAAGATGGTGACAATAGCCTCTCCTAAATCTTCTATACACTATGCTAAGCCCCTCCAGTTCCTTCAACTGGTCCTTGTTTAATACATAGCTCTCAAACTATTTAATTAGTGGTCTGATGTTTTCATAATGCTAATCTCATAGAGCAGATAGTGTTTTCTGTCTCCTAAAGATGAAGAAACTAAATGTCTTTGATATTATATATGCTCTCACAAGGAATAAAATCAAACTTAAGTCTCAATGTCCAAAGTCTGCGTTATCCAATTCATGCTTTTTTATGCTATTTTCTTTCAGCATCTTAGTCATAGTTTCAAATGTCTTTTAAAAAATTCAGCGCAATTAAAGTTTATTGTCTTCTTTATGGAATAAGAAAAGACAAAAAATGCACAAACTGTCCTATCTACTCATCCACCCTCAAAATTAAGCAGTCTTTTTATCCAAAAAAAGAAAAAATAAAGTGTTATTTTTCACTCTAACCTTAGTCTCATACTATGTAATGTTACCTTTTAACTGTAAATTGACTATAAATTATTTATGAATCTGAAACTCAGATGAAATAGAAGAGGTGTTCACACTGATTATCTAGAGATTAAAAACCCTCCAGTGTAATTCACCTGGGGAACAGCACAAGCTCCCCTGAAATGTTTTGCCAAAGTGAAGACTTAGAAGGATTGAAACTTTAGCCACAAGAAGTCATCTCCAACTTTTAAAATCTCTCTTTCAACACAGGGCAACTATTTCAAATCCTGTTACTTGAAGGTTTGATCTTTGTTCTTAGACTTTTTTAAGTGAAGTTGCCCCTAATGTCAGGAGCTCTCACTAAGCATTAGAGGTACCATGTTGTTTCATTGTTAGTGACTTCTCATTAACTCCAACAGAAAGTATTAGCAGGATAGGGAAAGAGAGAAGTCATTCAGAGGTGGAAATTACAGGGAAGAAATTTAGGAAGTATGATCCCTTAGACCTATGGTCAACCCCCAAATGGTTATTGATCAATAAGTTGTATAAAGTTCTATAACAAATGGAGAATGACCTAAATGTGATCATATTACATAAAAAGTCAGTGCCAATAAGGAAAGTATAGTATCAGAATATTTCATTTAAAGATACTCTTGATCAATACAGCCTGAGTAACAGAAAAGGAGATCTGTAAAATATAAACTGTTCTAGTGAAAGGCAACATGGCAAAATAAAACACTGATCAAGAAATCAAATGACTTGAGTTCAGGTCTTTATTCAGATACTTCCTAAATGTATTGTCATGGAAAGTCAATGCCTATGAGTCTCAGTTGCCACATATGAAAAAATGGGTATATTAATAACTGTGCTGTCTCTTTCCATCCCTTCCTCTCTGGGTTATTATGCTATTCTCTACCTTGTTCCCGTCCAGTAAAATGCTCAGCTAGCTTTTCTCAGACAAAAGTTCTTCATTCTCTAAACACTGCCACCATACTTTTGCTGCCTCCTTCTCTTTATTCCCCTGTTATCCTCTCCTTTCATTGAGGAAGAGCACAAACCAGCCTTCTTTGCTAATAAAGGGCATCCTCCAATTGAATCCTTTAATGCTCCAATTGAATCCTCCAATTGAAATTATTTCTCACAAATCAAAGTGTGATGACTTATGATAATAGAATCACATATTTGATCAATTAATTATATAATTGGCACTGTAAACAACCTAGAGAAAATAAGTTTCTTTTATATAAGTGCAAGCCAGGTAAAACTAAGTCAAAAATGTATGTTGTACATTTTAAAATATCCATATTAATTTTAATATTTTAATTTTCATTTAATTTTAATATCAATTAATATAGGCCATAGAGTTAGAGCATCATAGAGTACAAGGCAGACCTCTAATTTTGCATATAAAAACACTGGGACTCAGAAAGGCTAAATTACTTACCATGGTCGCAGAAGTAGTAAAATAATAGCTTGGGATTTGATCCAGATACTCTGACAACCAATAGCAAACTGAAACAAAAGTAGAGTTTTCCTCCATGTTAGTGTTTTCTTTGAGAAAAGGATGTCGAGCATTTCTATGACTGGAGGTTTGAGAAAAGGCCAGAGAAGAATAGGTTCAGGAGGAGGCAGAGGACTCATATTGCCTTTTAATAACATGTCATTGCAACTAACATATAACCCCTGTCACAATAAGCCTGCTTTACCTGAAAGACATGAAGGAACATTCACAGCGAGTTCTCAGATTCTACTCTATTCTTGTTGATTATACCACTAAATATTCAGTGGCTTCACTGCCATTAAGCACCTGTAAGTGAAATGACATGGACAGTAGTATTCTCATCAGGATAGGTTAATGGAAGGAAACCTATCTGACCATCTATTCAGCCTTCGTCTTGTATGTTGAAAAGCCTGTCCTCATGCATATGCACTACGTGACAATTGTCTGTTGTGAAGGAGACTGGGCTTTGGAAATGGGAAACTGGACCATATGCTTCTTTATTAAATGAATTCATAGCACCAACTCTATCACTGAAAACATGTGTAGTACAAGATACCATTTCAATTTGAAAATGAATTTAGGGTAAATAGAAGGTTGCAGCCCATGCACAATGTAGTTAGGATATAGTGTTGCTATGGAATCAAAAGAAATTTTATGCAAACGGTTAGATACAATTCTGTTTCAGAATGTTTGTACTTTGTGTTTGGTTAGGGGCTGACAGAACTGTTCAGAATTTGAATGAACACAAACTGCAGGGGCTCAAAGCACTTAGTGCTGAACTCAATCACATGTGGATTTATGAGCACTAGGTTTGCAAATGCAGCATTTCTACCTTTGAGATCCCAGATGTAAATTTTATGGAGTTGATATTTGTTAAGTAGGTGATTCTGTTAATAATCATACCTGGACATTAAACTCAAAAGATATCAGAGCAAGAAGAAATCTTAGAGATTTCATCTGGCCCATTTTATAGAAGAAGAAACTGAGACACAGAAAAGTGATGATTTGCTTGAGTTGCCTATATTAATTAGAATGCCATGTTAAATTGTAAGTTTTTTGAGGGCAGGGTTGTTTTTTTGCTTTCTCTTATATAACATGCTTAACATATTATCTGGCATATAGTATATGCTTAATAAACTATTTATTAATTGATAATCCCTTTTTTAAAGTTTCATTTCTGTTTTTTTGTTCTTACACAATAATCACTTTCCCCTAACAACCATGTATTGTAGCAGAAAAAAAAAAAAACATTTAAGCACAATCAAAATTGACTCAGCAATTTTATCTGTACATATTTCATCCCACTTTCAGGGTTTCCCACTTTCCTCCTAGAGAAGTGTTTTATGAATAGTTTCCTGAGACTGGGGTTGGACAAGATGGCTAACAAATGCTTTATTTACTGTCTTTGATTTTTATTTTTCTTTACATTATTGTTAAGTGTACTGTGCATATTCAGCCTTCATGATCTACACATACCATAATTTCTTTATCCATTCTTTGATTGATGGCCACCCCTTTTACTTCCAATTTTATTTTGGATTGGATGCTGCAAAAATGCTATTAAGCTTCGTATTTTTCAAAGAATAATCTTTTGTTCTTCACTGAAGTCTTATGCTTTGGGAGGCTATTAACTTACCAAGGACAGTAAGGGGTACAAACTAAGACCAGACTTTAAGTATCCTAATTCTCAATTCTTTCTATTAACTCATAATGTTAAAGTCCTATGTATTAGATGAGCATGGATGCAGATGCAGCTTAAGGGTCCAGAGCCATAAATTAACTGTAGAGTAGGAGGCAGAAAAGGGGAACTGGATGGAAAAGGAGTGGGGGGGGGAACAAGAAGTTATCATCTTAGTCTAAATGACAGCATCCAAAAATCAAAGTATCCTGGTGGGGAGACTGTGCTGCAAATGTATAAAGTTGATGAGTCTTTGGTCTCTTGCTCTGATATCAGTTGTAGCCATGAGACTGGTCTGTATCATCACTGGCCATTTTATGTTCTCATTAAAAACCTCTACGTGGCAGTTATGGGACTTGATGATTTTTGTTGGCTGATACAGCCTGTGAGAGAATGTTCTGAGTACTCTGTTACTTTAACCTTTAGAAAAGTCCATGTTACGGTTATTTGTCTGTTCCTGCTCACTGCTCCCAAGGTAGATTGCCCAGGGTGTGAAAAGAAGGCCAAGGAATCACCAGGCACTCAGTGTATGATAACACTTTAATAAGACTCATTGTCAGGTAGCCACATAAGATTTTTTCAAGTACATGAAGCAGTTCTGATAGTGAATTATTGCCATGGAAAAGGAAGTGTAGAGTAACTATAGAAAAAGGAATTGTAGTACATCCCGCCACTACCCTTCAAATGAAAATAAGAATGAGGCTGAACTTACATCTGATTAACTGGAAAATTGTAGCTTTTATTGAAGTTGCATGAATGTTCATGAAAAACAATTATTTAGTATTATGTTTCATACAGTAAATTTTTTTCAGTATCCCCTTTTCTCTAATGAAAAGGCACAACTTTCTGAGATGACATGGCATAATGGATAGGATGCTGTACTTGGGTTTTGTTAGAACTAAATTTGACTCCATTCTCTGATACTTACTAATATTGTCTTGGACAAATCTTTTCATTTTGTTGAGCCATTTTTCTTCATCTTTGAATATGAATATAGTTATTCCTATAGAACCTACTTCACAGGCTTGTTGTGAGGCTCAAACAAGATAAAGGTTATAAAGCACTTAACACCTTTTAAAGGGCTAGATAGCATCAGCTGTTATTATCACCCCCTTACCTCAATAAATATTTTTAATAGTAATTCTGTTCTTATTTATGACCAAAGAAGAACTAGAGAACATTATGAAAAGCAAAATAGACAACTTTGATCACATTAAGTTAAAAAGGGTTTGCATAAACAAAACCAATAGAAATAAGATTAAAAGGGAAGTACAAAGCTGGGAAAAAATCTTTACAGCCAGTGTTTCTGATAAAGGTCTCATTTCTAAAATATATAAAGAACCATGTCAAATTTATAAGAATACAAGTCTTTACCCAATTGATAAATGATCAAAGGATATAAACAGAAAATTTCAAATGGCAAAATTAAAGCCATCTATAATTATATGAAAAATAATCTAAATCACTATCGATTGGAGAAAAGCAAATTAAAACAACTCTGAGGTACCACCTCACACATCTCAGATTGGCTAAAATGACAGGAAAAGATAATGATAAATGTTGGCGAAGATGGGGGGAAACTAAAACACTAATGCATTGTTGGTGGAATTGTGAAATGATCCAACCATTCTTTAGAACAATTTGGAACTATACCCAAAGGGCTATAAAATTATGCTTCCCCTTTGACCCAGCAATACCATTAATGGATCTATCTTCCAAAAAAATCTTAAAAAAGGGAAAAAGGATTGACATGTGCAAAAATGTTTGTAGCAACTGTTTTGTGGTAGCAAAGAATTGGAAAATGAGTGGGTGCTCATCAGCAGGGGAATAGCTGAATAAGTTATGGTGAAAGTAATGGAATATTATTTTTCTATGAAAATGATGAACAAGCTGATTTTAGAAAGCCCTGGAAATATTTACATGAACTGATACTGAGCAAAACAAACAGAACCAGAAATGCATTGTACACAATAACAATAAAAATGTGCTGTGATCAACTATGAAAAATCTGGTTCTTCTCAGTGGTTCAGTGATCCAAAGTAATCCCAATAGACTTTGGATAGAAAATGCCATCTACATCCAGACAAAGAACTAAGGAGATAAATGTAAATCTATGTTCATTTCTTTTTCTGTTGGTTTTTTTTTATCTCTCCTATGATTTTTCCCTTTGGCTCTGATTTTTCTCTCCCTACATGATTTATAAAGTAGTATGTATTGAAAATAAATACATTTTTTAAAAAATTTAAAAATAGTAATTCTGTTCTCCAGTAAATGAAATAAATATTTCTCTCTCTGAACTCTTTATTCATTATAATTCTTTTTGTTCTATAATTCTTTTCTTTTTACTAGAAAAATCAGTCATTTTTTTATTCATGCTATTTTTGTACTTTTGGATGATCTTCCTCACCAACTCATTCCCACAAATTCATATTCACAGTTTCCTTCAAGACCTAACTCATTCTTTCCATTTCCTGAAGCCTTACAAGACTAATTCTATCTGATGATCATTCTCTTAGTCTGTATTATCTCAGTCCTATATTTGTATAATGCTATTATTTACTAATAAATTAGGGGAAGAATTCAAGAAATATTCTGTAATTAAAAAGAAAAAATGATTCAGGGTATAGTAAAAATAATTAAGTCACAAAGATTTATTCAAAACTTACTACACAATACATATACTGTGCAAAATTCTGTGACTGCAGAAACAAGCAAAAATAAAAATGATCCCTGTATTTAAATAGTACAAATACAAAAGAAAATATAAAAAAAAGAAAGGTGAAAAGGAGAGATAGTACATATGTTGGGGCATGGTGAGAAAGGATGTTAAGGAATTGAAGAGTAGATCCTGGAGAGGAACAAAGAGATAGACATGGCTAGTTTAGGCACCTGCTTAAAATGGAAAAACTGGCTAATGAAAGCAAGAAGCCATAAGGGTGAAGGAATATCCCAAGGTGATATTATTGCTGGAAAATGATGGTAGAGGCATCATACAGGGTGAGAAGGAAGCTGAGTCATAGAGAAAAAAGTAAGAGTCCGAAAAGGAATGATGCATGAGTCAGTGAACCTCTAAAACTACTACTGAAATATTCCCAGTATAATTCTATTCTACCCCAAAGACAGAACTTTAGAAGGCTTAGTGAAAATAGTTGAAAGCAATGGTTAGACACACACATTTCAACTTTCAGCAAACATGTTCAATAGAAAATATTTTAAGATATCCTTGTCAAGCATTCAGAGGAGCTCTTTTACTGTTAAAATAATGTGTGGAGAAAATAATATTTTGTTAGGTCAAAATTGTTAGAGAGGGTAATAGATAAGAGAAGTTCAGAGAACATAAAGAAAAAATACAGGACATACTGTATTTGAGAGTGATTATTAAATATTTAATTTGGTTCTCTGGTTATTTTATATGTTTACATTTTTCCACTGTCCTCTTTTGAGCTCCTTGAAAGCAAATACTATTTCAATAAGTGCTTACTTAATTTGTGTGGGATGAATGAATTAATAAATAATTACATTCAATAGGATCATTAAAAAAAAGTCAAAAGGGGGAGACTGTAGTAGAATCCCTGGCTTCTTCCCGTGGTGGTATGGGGAGGGAGAAGAGGATGGGAATAAGTTTTTATACAGTACCTTTTATGGATTAGGCACTTTACTAAGAACTTTGGCTATAAATATAATCTCATCTTAGTCGAGGGGCATTTCTATTAAAGTATACTGTTTCTAAAATGTTTTTCCAATATGTCAATAGTGAATCTGTTAATTTCTGTTGATGTTCGGCAGAAATAGATAGTTGTCAACTCCTTAAGGATTTAATATATTTCTATTGTGTACACAGAATGCAAAGGAATATGTTATAATCTCTTCAGGGCTATATTGATACCCAAAATGTGTTGCTTACCACTTCTGTTACTTATCGATTATAAGACCCAAAGCTAGTCTCAAAATCTCTCAGCTTCCGAAGCAATTCACTCAGGTGCATTTTTTGAGTGATTATGGGCTGTATTCAGGACATGTGAAGAGAGTTTTCCATACTGAGAATTCCCCATACTAACAAATAACAGATCTTTCCAAGATGTGGATAATGGGCCCCTCATGTATTGCCAATTCATAAGTGAAATTTTAAAAGGAATTCTCCCTCTACCTTTGCTTCTCAAGTTTGAATTGAATAAAATTTATAGAACTAGATGGCAGCCAAGTTAATATTTACAAAATCTAAAGTTTTTTTTAAAATCTTGCAAGATGAAGTTATGGTTTAATGCGGTCTTGTTTTTTCACTAAAGTACACATTCTCCAGAGATCAGAAAAAAGCATGTTATCTATAAAAAGATAAAGGACACTACTATCAGAAAAAAAATTAACATGAGATATTTGCTTAACTATATCACTTATGAGTATAAGAAATCCTTCCTAACCTAAATATCTGAGCTGGCATATGAAATATTGTAAGTCCTAGAAATCCTTAATTCAGTTCACCAAACATTTATTTAATTCCTACTCTGAACAATGTGGACATGAGCAGAAGTTCTCTAGTGAAAACGTCTAAGTTCAAATCCTGGATCTAGTTTACCTGTATGATCTTAGACAAATCATTTAATTTGTCTTGGTCTCAGTTTGCTCAATTATAAAATGGAAGTGTTGGACAAGATGATCTCTAAGGTTCTTTCCTTTATAAGTTTATGATCCTATGATAAAATAACATACTAGACAATGACAATAGCAAAGAAGCATAATTACCTATTACCTGACCTCAGGGATTTTATGTTCCAGCAGGGAGGGGACACCATGTAGACAGAAAAGTATAATAAAAGATAGAATGTCAAACAAAGGGAGAGAATTTCACACACATGCACACACACACACACACACATATTAAGAAAATACTTTCAGCTGCACACATCGTCAGGATAGTGGCAGATAGTGCTTCAACTAAGCTATGAAAAAAGGATTTTCAAAAAACAAAGAAAAGTTGGAAATACATATGTGGGTTCAGAGTATAGCCTGCCTAAATGCAGATACGATGAGAGATTGGACACTGAGTAATAGTCTTTGATCGAGGTTGCCTAAAATGTAGAGTGTGCAAAGGGGAATGATATGGAATAAGACTGGAAGCCATATACAAATCACCTGGTAAAAATCTATTCCACTTCTCAAAAAAAGTATCACTGATTTTCCTATATGCTCATATCTCTTATCCATAATAAATTTAAAGCAGAATGTGGAAAATTCATTTAAAAGAGGCAAGAAGATCTCTGAGGTGACTCATCCCAGATTTCTATGTCTATGAAGACCAGAGGAAATGGAGAGTGGAGCCATACCAAGATAATGAAATGAATACAGATAGTTACACTTGAGAATTATCCTTTTTTATTGATGCAATCTCTTGGTCTTTTGTTCCTGAAACAGAGCGATTCTAAGTTGTTTTGTTTTTGCTTCCTTTCAGCTCCTCAATGAAAAGTTTCTTAACAAAGTAGAATGGACTTCTTTGGGAGGCAGTGAGTTTCCCATGAATGGAGATGTTTTTCATTGGAAGTTAGATGACCACTTGTCTGGAATATGGTGGAGGATATTCCAACACATCTAATTGTCATATTCTGTGATTCTATGACAAATGAGTCCACTTCTTCACTGCCATTCCCCAGATATTTCTAACTGAAATTAAATTTCCCCAATCCAAATGCATCTCTATAAGACAATTCTAATCTCCCTCTTCTTTAATTTGATAACCATACGTGTCATAACATTTATGCTAAATACCATGGGATGTGGTGGATGGATGAGAATTTCTTTCAAGATATCTCCTCCTTCAGTACTTGCAGTCTGGTAGAATTAAGCATGAAGCCCAAGGACAGAGGCGTTTGAATGCCAGGCTTCATAGTTTGTATTTAATTTGGTTTATAGCGGAGCAACCATTGAAGTTTTATGTCAAGAAAGTCATATAATCCAAATTATCCTTCAATAATTTCATTTTGTGTGTAGAATTAGTTGGAAGGAAGGAAACACAAAGGGGAGAAGGGTCCTTTAGGAAGGTACTGAAGAATTCCAAAGAAGAGGTAATGAGGGATTAAATACAGTGGTATGAATGGGAGAAGTGATTCAAGATATAGGGAGATATAATTAACAGGACTTGACAACTGAGTTGAGGAATTTAGAGACAAGTTAGGGAGAAGGACCTAAAGATGAAATGGAGGTTTCTCAGTGAGGGAATTGGATAGATAGAGTTCTGGACTTGAATTCAAGAACAACTGAGTTCAGGTACTACCATAGACATTTAAAAGCTGTGTAACCATAGCTAAATCACTTGACCTCCCTCAGTTTTATTTTTCTCATCTGAAAAAATGAGAGGGTTTGACTCAAAGGTCTCTTTCAGTTCTAAATCTATGATCCTATGACTTACATGCAAGTGCTTTTTAGGCAAATGCCCCAGGGTGAAAATAAGAACCAAAGATTCCAGGAAGTAGAGTCTTTCAATAAATAGAGGGTAGAGAAAGAGAAGAACTTTATACTCTGAGATGAAATATGCTAGTAAAGGTCTAATATATGTAAGGTATAATAAAATGTAAATATAAAGTTGGGAGAACCTTTGTAAACTTTAATGGAAAAGTCCTAGAATACTCAATCCATGCAAATTTATCAGAAAATCACCTATCAATCTTTTCCTTCTTACTTTTCTGGGAAGAAGCATGAGCATTTTAGTTATCCCTCAGGTCATCAGGCCAGTACCTCATTGCTCTGTAGAGAAGTCCATTTCAGATGGTGACCAGAGAACTCAATAGCAGAGTATCCTTACTGATCATCAATCCTCTCTGATCATGATTGAAACTGTAAATCACTTGCCTCAAAATCCATGCTGGTAAAGGACAGAATCTGAGCTCAAATCCAAGTATCCTGACTTCCAATACACTGCACTTCCATTCCCTCCTAAAAGAGGAGAGGGAGGAAGTAAAACTCAAAAGCTATCCATTTTGCTTATTCTTAGCAGCTCTGATAAAAGGTTTGGTGGAAATCTGATTTGGGGATTATCTACGGATTTGATTTATCTCTGCTCTACTAGCTGCCTTTTCCACTGCTAATTGAGAGTCAGGTGTACTATAATTAAAGCAATGCTTTCAACTAACAGTGGATTTAGCAAAAACTACTCTTCAGTTTTTGTGCCTTTAGAATGGACAGCAATTTAAAGTGCACTATTTACTAGCACTTATGAAAAGAAGAGTTAGATGGACTTGATTGATACGACTCTTTAGTAATTTTGATTTCAAAGGCAGAAAATAGAGTTATATTCTGGGAAATAACTTTGTTTTGTTTTGTTTTTCTTTTATTAGTCACTTCAAAGGATTTTTCCAGGTTGTCTACCTGGTATGTGTGAATGTGTATTTTAATGTTTTGATAACTGCATTTCACTATAATTGGTATCCTTTGTGATTCTGTGGGTTTTTAAATGTATTTTTAAAACATTATCTGAGAAGTGGTCCACAGACTTCACCAGACTGCCCAAAGGGTCCTTGACACAAATAAAGCTAAAGAACCTCTCATGCGAAGGCTCCGCAAACTAGGGATCAGATCTTGTGGCAATAATAATGATATAACTATACAAAGATTTTCAAATGTGGTATTCTTTCCAGTCTTAAGTTGAGAAAGTAGATCTGATTCAGTGGTAATGACAGACAGATGACTATTACTGCAACATGTCATACTTTGCATGGGTCAGGAAGGTGGGGGAATGAGTGTAGAATTGCTTTTCCCTTCAAATAGGCTAATAGGTCTCAGGGCTTCCAAAGCTGAGTTTTCTAGACAGTGAACCAGTAAAAACTTATTTGTTCCAGGAATGGAGCTAGCTACATGGGTTTTCCCACTGACACTGACATTTACTGTAACGAGTGTGTGTGTGTATTTCTCTCACAGCTGCAGCAAGATGCTCACTGGAGAATTCAATTCTTGCCATTGAGCCCCCTCCAGGCTCAAATGTACAGTTCAGGGAAGCCTGTGCTTTTCACTTCAGCTGATAATAGAAGGATAATAAAAATGATACTTTGTAGTTATTTTTTCCTAATAATTCAAAAACATTCTGATAGTCCCAGACTTCCTTCCTTTCTTCTTTTCTTCCTTCCTTCTTTTTCTCTGTCTCTCTCCTTCCTTCCTTCCTTCTCTCCTTCTTTCTTTTTTCCTTTCTTGTGTTCTTTCCTCCCTTTTTTCTTTCCTTCCTTGTGTTCGTTCCTTCTTTTTTTCATTCCTTCCTTCTTTCCTTTGTTTCTTATTTTTCTCTGTTACGCTTCCTTTGTCACTATTTTTCTATCTGTGTCTCTCTGTCTTTCTCCATTTCTCTCCCTCTTTTTCTCTCTTTCTCTTTCTCTCTATATCTCTGTCTCTATATCTTTTTGTGTTTCTCTGTATCTATTTCTTTTTCTTGCTGTTTCACACTACTGTGACATCAGAAGAAACAAATTCTATTTATCTTCATCATGTAGATGAAGAAACTGAGAGACAGAGGTTAAGTGCTTTAAATAGAATTAAAAACCAAGTCTTCTGACTTCTTGTCTCTTAAAATGTAAAGCTGAATTTATACTTAATTCATCTGATAGAAATAGATATTTCAAAGCTTGAAGAAGCCTCCAGAAATTATCTGACATAGCTCATGGGAATCAACATTATAAAGTCGGAAGAGTTTTTGGACTAGAAATCAGGAAAACTGATTATCCACCTATGTGACCTCTGGGAAGTGCCTTTACTTTTCAGCCTTGTTTTCTCATGTTCAGATAAGAGAATAGTTCTCAATTTTCGAAGTCTCTTCTGCTTTTAGAGTCCTAAATCCTACATAAGAAATATGGTCTCTAAGGAAGAACCTAAAACACTAAGAGTGAGTGATTTGACCCAAGCTCCTGACTAGTTTCCCTTTGACCATTAACTTATGTGACTGACTTGGGTTTGAGATGAGAGAGAGAAGAAAGGGATGAAATCTCCAAATACTCTATGGAAAAATAAATATTATTGAAAAGGACCCCATTCTACAGAAGATCATAGATAAGTGTTGAGTTCAAATGAACATTGGAGATTATTCCATCTTCTTCAGTTTACAGATTACATAAATAATTGCCAAAGAGAGGGTATGATTTATTAAAGGGACATAAATTACCTGTAGAACCAAAGCTAATCTCAGGACTTGTGCGTATCAATCAGTTATTATTTGATTTGTTTGAGGACCCCAAATTTTACCTTGCTACAAGGTCAAAGAAAGTGACACTTTTCTGGAGGGAAAGAAAACTTTTATGAATATTATTAGAGTTAGAGACTTTCAGACCCATTGTAATCCTACTCATCCAATCATTTCCCTAATCCTAGGGGACAGTGAATGGGTGCTAGTTGTATGTAAATGGAGAGCTTTCTCCATTTTCCCTTTATGTCTGTCTCCTTTTGCAGGAATTACCATACTTTTGGTCTACCTCAATTAGAGGTAAGTTTCTAGAGGCAATGAAAGTTTCTTTTTTGTCTTTCAGTCTCTGTCATCTAATACCTGTCCTGGCACATAAGATATTAATAAATGCTCAATTAACTAATTTACAATTCACTCTTTATCATTTAGCCATGACTGGTAGCCATCTCTTACAAAACAAACAAACAAACAAAGGAACCTCCTTTTCTTGTTTAGAATCTTGTTAAAAACAAACTATAAAACACTTGCAGGGAATGTAAAATGGCTCAAAAGCTATACTTTTTCAAACTCTTCTCTACTTTTTCAATTTACTCTGAATCTTAAACAGAACTGAATCAATCAACATTTTTCATTATTGTTAAGTGCCTACTATGTGCCAGACACTGTGCTAAACACTAGGAATACAAAAGACACAGAAGACCATCCCTGTCCTCTAATAGTTTACAATCTGAGATCTTGTCCCAGTGAATATTATGGTTAAAGATAGACAAAGATTGAAATTCATTCATTAGAAACTATCACAGTTGTTTCAGTGGGTTGAAAAAGAAACAAAAAGAAAGACAATAATCCTTAAACTACTAACCTATATAGGAGCATTACTACTATTCTGAGTGACAACTTTGCTTCTGGCAGGCTGGAACAAGAGTCCTGAGTATCACTACTTATTGTGTGTTTTTTTTTTTTAAGATAGAAAGCATTTTATGAATTCTCTTCACTTCTTCACCCTTCTTATCATTAAATTTTGTCAATAGATTGTGTCCACTGGCAGAAAAGAAAACTTTCTTCCACAAACCTCTTGTCCCCGGTTTTTGTTTGCATTTCCAAGATGTGAGTGTCATTAGAAGGTGATGAAATCTTTCTGCTCCCCTAAAATGGGGATATTTTTATTTTACAGTTCAATTTTACATGAAGCAGATTTTTTTCCTTGCAAAAAGAAAAACAAAATCCCTTGAAATCGTTTACAACATTAGCTACATTTAAGAAATTAAATGAAGCAAAATAGTTTGCTATATGTTCAATCAATCAGAATTAAAGTTCACTTAAAAGTGACAGCTTTTCTAGGAGCAACACACTTTTATATGAACACCACAAATACGTAAATTATACCCCCAGTAAAGTTAGATTTTGTTTGGAAGCAGATTGAACCTGCTGGGTGAGTTTCTGAACTTTTAAGTGCTAAATTGGCAGAAGACTAGATATCTTCAATCCCATACAGTAGACAAATTTTCAACCCATATGGTAGACAAACACTCTTTGACAGTGAGCTAGGGGGCAGGATTGACTAAGAAAGGTTGATCTAGCAAGTCTGAATCCTCTGAAGAGCAAATTACTTTTTGAATGATAGAAAATGCAACACTTCAGCACTGCAGATTTTTCTTAAGGCTGCTAACCAAACAACTTTAGGTTTGTTCTTTTGAAAATCTTTTTAAAATGTATATTAATTAACTAACAACCACATATTTTGATAGAATAACAATTAAATTCTACATTTAATAGCAGTCTGATGCCCTGGAGAAGAACATTAGATTTGAATGAAAATTAGACTCAAATTCTGATTGCATTACTATGTAATCTTAGAAAAATCACCTAATCACATTCAGTTGTTCAGTTATTTTTCAGTCATGTCCAACTCTTCATCACTTCATTTGGACTTTTCTTGGTGATACTAGAGGAATAATCTGCCCTACTTTCATTAGGCATCTTCTTTTTTCATCTGTAAAAAGAGAGAACTGGCTAGAGTATTGCTATTAAGACATATATCACACTACAATCCTGAGTGGGGCCTGAACCAGATTAAAATGTAATTGGAATTATGCCCAAAGAATTATTACTCTGCCTATACCTTTTGACTCAGCAATATGACTATTGGGCCTATTTCCAAAAATTATTAGGGGAAAAGGAAAAGAACCTATATGTTCTAAAATATTTGTAGAAACTCTTTTTGTGATAGCAAAGAATTGTAAGTTGCAGAGATGCTCATTAATTGGGGAATGGCTGAATGAGTTGTGGTATATAATTGAGATGGAATACTACTGTGCTATAAGAAATGATGAGCTCAGAGATCTTAGAAAATATATAGCTAGACTTGCATGAAATAATGAAGAGTGAAATGAGTAGAACTTAGAGAACACTGTATACAGTAACAGCAATATTGTTTTAATAACTTTGAGCCTATAAGTCATTTTGACTATTATAAATGGCCAAATTAACTGCAAAGGACATATGAAGGAAGATCCAGACACAGAATTGATAAGTAGAAGTATGTACAGAATGATTTTACACATATATACAAGTTTGTATCTAATGGTAGGGGGAAGGAGGAAAGGAAAAAATAAAATTTACACAATAACTTTATTACATATTTTAAAAGAATAGAAATGTGTACATAATAGATTTGAAATTTCATGTGCAATTACTTTTTATTATACTGTGTTATGAGAATGTTTTATTCTATAAAATAAAAATAATATTTTTTAAAAATTGTAATTGGGAAATATTTGACAAAATAAATAAAAATACAGTAAAACATAGATAATGTTAATGTTTTCTAAGTCAATTGTGGCCCTCAGCAATCTTCAGGTATGGTTTAGGCAACTCTGTTTCTGAGTTTGACACCATTAGGTTAGATGATCTCTAAGGTTGAATATAACGGTAAGTCTTACAAGTCTTTTGTCCTTTGTCATTCTTATCGACTTCCCATGCCCTTAAGGTGGTATTTCTCCTTCTGTCCCTTATTTCCTTATATGTTATCAGAATCACAGTGTTCTTTTAACATTCTTCCAGTTCTAAATCCTTTCAAACTTGGCTGAAAGCCTACATTCCATGCCCCCTTCTCCATCTTTCCTTTTATCATATCACTCCAATATCTTTGAAACATCTATCTTCCTTGCCCTTTCCTATTGCTATCACCCTTGCACAGAATCTTCTTCTGGTCTATTGTAATAAATTTCTAGTTGATGTCCCTACCTCTAAATTCTTTCCATTTCTAATCCTTCTCACACATGACTGCCACATTAGTCTTCCTCACATATAAGGCAGATCACATAACCACTTCATTAAACACTCTCTGTGATTCTCCATTTCCTACAGTCTAAAGTCCAAATTATTTTTACCAAGCATACCTCTCTCCTAATATTATTCAAGTTTATTATAATTAAAGTTGAGGAACTTAACCAACTGTTCTGATTGTATCCTTTATTTCTTATCACTTGTCCTACATTCTATTTCAGAAATTCTCAGATTGTTGTCCAAAACTTCCAGGAGTCCCCAAAACTTTTTAAGACATCCATGAGTTCAATTTTCATAATAATATTAAGATATTGCAATTGATAGTATATTATATATATATGTAATCCAAGTAAAGAAAAGCTTTTGGGGTGTCCTCAGTAATGTTAAGAGCATAAAGGGGTCCCAAACCCCCCAAGTTTGAAAACTATTGGTCTGCATTAGCTGAATTTCCTGCCCTCCCTTATCTTGATTTCAGGCTTCCCTATTGTTTCTCCTCACTTTGTCTATGGTCACTACATTGCCAGACTGGATACTCCTATTGAAATCTAACCCTTCATTACTTTAAATATCATTTCCTTCAAAAAATCTTTATGCTTCCATAACCCTTGTTGGGGAAAAAAAAAACCTCTCCCTCATCTGGTTTGTCTTGGTGCTTTCAATCTCACAGCATTTTTTAAAATTCTATTTAATTTTATATGTCTAATCATCTCTAATAAGTATAACCACATGCTTCTCAATGGCAGAGTTTATGTCTTGTTTTTCTTTTTATGTCTCATAGCAATTTGTACAAAGGCATTCAACAATTGTTTGAAAAAGTATTTGTAAAATGCCTTACAAACCTTTAAGTACTATGCCAACAATAATTATAATTATCATTAACATTAGTATTAATGTCTAATCATTTACATTTTCTTGAAATGAATAATTTTTTGTATATACCATGTTAGAATAGCTAATTTCACTGAAAGTCCAGACCATTTCTTTCCATAACATCCTTATTTCTTTCTTGTTGCAAATTTCTTCCTAGATTTACTCTTCCATGCCTAAAAATATCTTCCCAACATTATTTATTCACTCCATAATGCATACTATCCAAAGACAACAATTTTGCCAATAAACTGTTATTCTAATGAATAATTCATGCCCTGTTCACTCTCCCAACATGAACAAACACACTTTCAAATGGTAGGTTTGGGGGCACTATTTTAGAACTTAACTTTATTTTCAACTTATTTTTTGGGAAAAGATTTTTAGATTACTGTCCTTGCATGATCCTTGTTTCTTGAGATAATTCTATTATTATAATTAAAGGGAATTTTAAAATGGCATGCGTTATGCTTAAATAAATGTATCTGCAATGTGTATCATGGATCTTTTTCTTTTGGAGAAAGAGAGGTAATGTGGGAAAGGCATAATATCATAGAAATATTTGGGGAGGTACCATGGGGACAGCAGAAAGAGCAAAGAATCTGGAGTCATAGTATCAGAGTTCAAATCCCAGCTATGCTAAGTAATAACCTATTTTACCTTGGATAAAAAACTCAACCACCCTGAGATGCATAAAATGAAAGGTTGTGACTAGGTTACTTCTGAGGTCCTTTCTAGCTATCACCTTAGCTAAGATTTTCTCATTTTAGCTACTTTGGGTAGAAAATTGGAGAGATGCTCAGCTCCAATACTCTTCTCTAAGAAACCATAACTTTTAATCTTATCACAATTTCCCCCAGTGTTTACATGATGGGATGGTGTTGCTGTGTCCATATTATTTATACAGAAGGATTTCCAGCTGACTTGAAGAATGATCTTTATATGCTTTTTTGGATTCAGTATGATAAATATAGAAGCAGTTAGTTGGCCCAGTAGATAGAATATTGGACATATAGTTAGATGTGAGTATAAATCTAGTGTCAGATTCTAGCTTTGTGACTCTGGGCAAGTCGCTTAGCCTTTATCCTAGTTTTTTTCCTTAGTTTTCTCCTGGTAAAATGAGAATATACATATATGTGTATGTGAGCATATGTATATGTGTGTATGTGTAACGTGTATATGCATATATACACATGCCTATATATACACACTCATATACATATAAACATATGTATTTGTATATTTATATACATGTATAGAAAGCAATTTGCAAACCTTAAAGTGTTATATATAAATACTTGCTATTATTAATAATACAAATATGTGTTGGTCACTCGATAAACTGTGTTGTTTTTTCCTCTGAAGAATTTCATACTACGTAATGTTATCTATTAGGCTTTTTTAAAGGTTTTACTCTAATTGTTTTGTACTTGTTAGTAATAACTCTCCAAATAGAATTTAAGTGTCTTGAGGGCAGGCTATACTGTTCATTATTGTTTAGTGGGCCCTAGAACCAACTTTTATGTTGATTACATTATAGGAGTTTAACACAGTATAGCAATTGATTTAAAAAGAAAGAAAAAGAAGTTTCACTAAAAGTCTTTTGACTCTAGATGAATTTTATTATTCCATTGTCTAGTTTGATAAAATAACATCTTGCTAGTCTGATATAGTTCTAAATCAATAAATTATCGTAAACATACTGTTTTTATTATTTTATCCTCACCCATTCATTTATGATGAATATTCATCTAGTGATTTGTCATTTTACTTCTACAAAATCATGAAGTTGCATTTATAAAAGTCTTGAGTGTATTGACTGAGGGATTCCCAGATATTTTATGCATTTTCTAGTTAGTTGGAATGAAAGTTCAGTTTTCTGCAGGGGTTTGTTAGGATTATACAGAAAAGTTGTTGATTTTTGTGGGTTTATTTTGCAGGTTACTACATTCCTAAGCTATTAGTTATTTCAATTTTTTGGTAATCATGGGGATTCTCTCAGTAAAACACCTTATCATCTGCAAATGAAAATGATTTTGTTTCCTCTTTGCTTATGCTTATCCCCTTGGTTTCTATTTCTTGTTTTACTGCTATTGGTAGCATTTCTATCAACATGTAAAATAGAACTGAAAACAAGGGACTTTGTTTCTTTAATTGTGAACCTGTTAGGGAAAGTTCTTCATTTCTGTATTACAGATAATACTAGCTTTTGGTTTTATTGAATTATTGATTTTTATAAAATGGAAAAGAGTTTTTATTCCTACAGTTTTTTCTCTCTCACATACACTTTACCTCTCAGTTGAAGTTTTTGTTATTTAGTCATTTTTCAGTTGTGTCTGACTAGAGATTTTAAATATGTGGCCTTTGGGGTCACATGTGTTCCATAACACTTCTGATTATTGCCTAAAAAAGGATTAAAACATAACTGGAAAATATTTAACAAAATAAATGAAAAATGATAAAACATGAATAATTATATTTTTAAACAATTTGCCACTTGCATGGATCCTTATGTACTATTTTCTGGTTTACATTTCTATTTGAATTGCTGTCACTGCTTTAGCCAATCTTCTAAATACTGATAGAGTGTTGACCTCCGTTACACCTGTAACATAGACACCTGGGAGTTTCTTCATCTGGGAGTTGCCAGTATAGATATAATCACATACCTAGTTTTTATGCCTTTCTGGGTTAGTAAAAGCTCTTTTTACATTTATAGACAAAATCTTGTCATTTTATTATTTTTATTTATGTTTATAATTTTCTTTATTCCTGGCATGAATATAACCTTTTGGTGGAAAATAATTTTAAAAATAACTTCTATAGCTTCTTTGCCAGAATTTTATTAAAACATTTTTGTATCAGTATTCAGTAATAATATAAGCATTACCAAACATATAGAGACCTTCCTTTATAGTCATATACTGTACTAACTGTGTGACCCAAGGAAAATCATATAACTTTATGACATCCTTAGTCTACTATCTAAGACAATATGTTGCAAAATAGCAGCAAGTTTTTATGGATAGAAGAAGTTTCTCAGGAGTTCCTTTCACCAATGAAATCAGTCTAAACTTGCTAATGGTTGGTCTGTGCCTTTTCTCTCTCTTTTGGGGTATAAGAACCATGTAGAAAGAACCCAGCAAAATAAATTCCCTTTTTTCCCCATGCAGTTTATGTAACATAGGGATTTTTAATGTTTGCTGAAATTCATCTGTAAATCCATCTGGCCCTGTTTTTTTATTTTTTTCTTTGAGAATTAATTTACAGTTTTTTTCAGTTTCTCTACATGAGAGTTTAGTGGCTTAAATTTATTTTTTTTCTATTCAGTTCATTTGAGTACTTCATAGTTTTGCAAATAGTCATGCACTTTTAAATTTTCACTTGTATGGACTCATAACTGATATTAGATTTTCTGAAAATTTATTTTGTTTCCTCTCATTTCCTCATCTTTATTTTAATCATTTGGCTGTCTTGTCTTTAAGGAAAATTAAATTATTAATGGTTGGTCTATTTTATTGACCTTTTTTAAAGAATCAGGTCTTGTTATAAATTTGTTTCATTTTTTTGTTCTTGATTTTAATTTTAATTTCTTTCTCATTTTTTGCTCAATTCATTTAAAGGAGCAAAGGTGATGAATCTCAAGTGAATTTTTTTTTTATTTTAAGACTGAATGGAGGATCATTCTGAAAATATATTCAAAACCATAATTATCAAAAAAGTTTGGTATTGATTAAAAAATAGCAATATTGAACACTATAAGTAAACAATAACCAGGATCAATCAAGTACAGTTGTCTGGTATTTGATAGATACAGGTATATAAACTACAGGAAAAAGAATTCCCTATTCACTAATAATCAAAATACTCAATAATGATTTACTCATATACCAGGCACTTTGCCAAGTGCTAAGGATACAAATAGGAAAATAAGAAAAGAATTAGACATGCCCTGCCCTCAAAGAGCTTACAATCTAGGGGAGAAAGACAAATCTCAAAAGGAATATGAAAATCTTAGGGGAGGCATGAAGAATGTATGATCGGATATAGACAGCTTGATGGAGAACTTAGTCAAAAAAGTCTTCAAAGTACTACAACCAGGCAAAGTATAAGGAGAATAAAGGTTTCTCCTCACATGAAACTTTGGAGTCACAGACCTATCCTCCAATTAGAGAGACCAAGGGTAGTAATGATATGGAGTACCAAGGCTGATTAGAACATCATGAGATTATCTCAAAACAACTTTTTTTTTTTCCCTTGGGGGGGAGGGGATGTGACTTTTAAGAAAAACAAAAACAACACAAAAAATAAAAACCCAATGCTCAGCACAGTTTGGCAGAAATTCAATCACTTTCTTATATGTGAAAATAAGTTCTTAATGAACATAATCTTTATATACCAGGTCATATTTAAAACCATACACAGAAAGATAAAACAGAAGGTTAATACATAAAATCTAAAAGGTTTTGCTTGTATGAAATCAATTAAGAGAGGAAGCAAAAAGAATAATCATAATACAACCTCAGACACTTACTAGCTGTGTAATCCTGCGCAAGTCCCTTAGATCAGTTTCCTCTACTACAAAATTTGGGTAAAAATAGCATCTGGTTTGTTTTGTTTTGTTTTGGCTGGAGCATTTGGGGTTAAGTGACTTGCCCAGGATCACAGAGCTAGGAAGTGTTAAGTGTCTGAGTACAGATTTGAACTCAGGTCCTCCTGACTTTAGGGCTAGTGCTCTAACCACTGCACCAACTAGCTGCCCCTAGCATCTATTTTCTAAGGTTGTTTCAAGGACTGAATGAGATAATAATTGGATAAAATACTTAGCACATCGCCTGGTACCTAGTAGGTGCTTATTTCTTTTGATCTTCTCCAATAAACTTATGATATAAAAGTTATATAGGGATTTAATGCAAATATAAAAAACCAATTAGAGGTAGCAAGGTACAAGAGATGTGAGCTCTTCAGTACAGGTTCAAGATCTGGATTCAGAGCCCTGCCTGTGATATCAAAATTCCTTTAAGATCCAAGGGCTCTAAGATTTTTTGAGTTTCAGAGAAGGTGTCCATTTGCATTTATTTGGAATTTGCTTTGCTTAGAACTAGCTAAGTCAACGAAATTATCAATTCATATCTATTGTTATTTAATCATTTCAATCTGATTCTTCATGATCTCATTTGAGGTCTTCTTGGCAAAGATACTAGAGTGCTTTGCTATTCCCTTCTCTAGTTCATTTGATATATGAGGAAACTGAGACAAACTGAGTCAAGTGACTTGTCCAGGGTCACACAGCTAAGAAGTATCTGATGCCAGATTTGAACTCAAAAAGAGGAATCTCCCTGACATCAGGTCTGGCACTATCCACTGAGCCATCTACTTGAAAGTTCAGTCCTATCCCTACATAAAACTATAAGTAGATAAATGGACAATAGATATTAATGAACTATTCTCAAAAAATGCTAATGATTGACAATCACATGAAAAAGATTCTAAATCACTAACTAGAACAAAATGAAAATGGAAGCAACTGTGGTGTCTTATTTTATGTCTATCAAATTAACAATAATTTTTAAAAAACATAGCTCCTAGAAAGTGATGGGAAAAAAACTCACCAATATGTTAATGAGAGAGCATTAATTAATCCATTGTTTAGAAGGAAAAAAATGACTAAATTGTTCATTCCTTTTGTCTTGATGTGCTACTATTTATTGGTTGTACAGCCCAAGGACATTAAAGACAGAAAGGTACAAGACATACCAGAATGTTCATAGCATATATTTTCATGGTGACAAAAAGCAGAAAACAAAAAGCAAAACAAACAAAAACAAGGTAGTATCCATCAACTGGAGGATGAATATACATGATTATTGAGTACAAGAAACACTAAAAATACAGAATTTAGAGAAACTTGGGGATGCTTTTTGAACTGACACTGAAGAAAGTATCAAGAGAATCAAGAAAATGATACACATGAATGCTAATAATATGTAAAAACAAAAGAAAACAAAACAAATCACAAAAAGATAACAATAATATCAATTCAATGACCGTTGCTTTCAGAAAATTGGTGATAAGATATATCTTTTTTCCTTCTGGCAGAGAGATGGTGGAATATGGGTACAAAGAAAAGTATATATTGTCAAACAATATCAGAGTTTCAGGTTTTTTTGTTTGTTTTCATGGCACTTTTTTATTATAAGGGACAGTTTAGTTTGGAGAGAGAATGGACTTATAGGAAGTGAAAGTGAAGTAAAAAAAAGAAATTTAAAAAAAATAAAAATGAATGTGATTTTAAAGGATTGTAAGGGAGTCAAGCAGGTATAGTCACAGGTAGAAAGCAGCATTAAAGTCCAGCCCATAATTCCCTTTGAGACTTTTGAGAGACCACTTAGATTTATAGAATCATAAAATTTGATGGATGAAATAGCCCTTAGATAATATCTAGTTCAATCCCTTGATTTTACAAGGAAACTGAGCCCTGGAGAAGTTAAATGACTTACTGAGGGTCACAAACTCCAGTGAAAGAATTTGGAATGGAATCAAGGTCTTCTGACTTTCCACTTCCCACTACATGGTATTGCTTGCCTCTATTTTTCATTAATGATAAAGGAAAACTCTATTATTTATTTCAAACTGTCATAGTAGGCAGGAATTTCTATTGATTTCCTTGTTATTTGTTATCATATAGAACATTTATATGTTAATGAGTTCTCTCTAGTTAACTAACAAATATTTTATAATTAACTATTCTTTCAACAACTAGACAAAGGCAATGAGGTAACTCCCTCCTCTAAGAGTCTTGAGGTAACAACTAAGAAGCCACTAGAATACTTTGTAAAACTCACATATTCTTTTGTAAGCCAATTCTAATCATTAGAATTTTCAATTAGAAAATGGAGCTATGCTTATTAAACTTGATTTACTACATCAGCAGATGCCCATGGAGATATCATAACATAGCATAATGGGTAAAATCAGAACATCTTGGTTTTAAACTTGTCTCTGCTTCCACCGGCTGAATTAACCTGAACAAGTGTCTTAAGATTTTTAACCTTTATTTCTTCATATGTAAAAAAGATTGGGATGAATAATCTTTAAGGATCCTTCCAGTTCTAGAAAAAAAAAATCAAACTTTTTTTAGAATAAAGTCTTGCTAGTATGCGTCTCCAATTGTAGCTTTTTTTTTTTTTAACCAACAATTTAAAGTGAAAAGATGGGGAAAGGAGGAATTCAAAATAGGGTTACCAAATTAATGCTCTCACATTTCATCAAAACTTTCTTTAGTTTCTCTTCTCCTTCCCCCCCTCAATTGTCCACACAGTTATCCTCTTAATAAAGTGTATAATAAAACTAAATTTTCCCACTGGTGTGTTTATTTCTAGTGTTGAAGACATTTTTATTCCCACCATGGCACTGGTGGATAAAAAATACATACTTTTTTTCTCTCATGCAAACATGCTTTGATCTTCAGCCTTTCATCCCCAAATCAGAAGTGCTACCTTCTACAAATTAACACCACCTCCTGAGAAATTGTGCCAGGTTCCATTAAATATAATTAGCATTCCTGTTGTTTCCTTCACATTGCAAATAGCAAAATCTCCCCTTTCCGAGTTACTGAGAACACACACCATCCCAAGTTATTCCAATAGTGTCAGCATGAGTCTAAAATCAAGAAAGAGGTCGAGAGAGCATTTTGAAACTCAGCACAAGCTCACCTTAGCATGGCCTGAATAACCAGTGGAGCCAAAATTCTCTTTCTCAGCTCATAACAATAAAGGTTGGTTTCCTAGTGCAGAGTTAAGTAGACCCCTTTCATTTCCTTCTGAAATATGAATTTGAGCATATAATAGGCTTCTCCTCTCCCTCAAACTGACTTCTCATAGAATTACTGATCAGCAGGGCTATGAGGGAGCTCCAGATGTAATGTTTGCAGCAGCAAACAGATGATCTTCCCTAGACTTGTTTGGAAAAAACCGTGAACAAAACAGAATTAAAGTCAAGGGATATGTGGGTTGGGGGTGGGAATAGGAGAGGGATACAGAAGGTCTTCAGTTTGAAAGATTTCTCGTAAAATAGAGTTCAATTTGACTGGCAATGATTTGGGGGAGCTATTTTTCTTCTTTGCTTCTTGCCTTTCCCCCTTATATTTCAGCATTTGTCATTTCAATTATACTACTGCACACTATTTTTACACTTCAAATGCAATTTTCAGAAACACTAGGAAAGGAGCAGTAAAGATATTAGGAGGTGGTAGTTAAGGCTTGTAATGGCTCAGAGAGAGTGAAGCAAATTTAGAACAATTTTTTTAATCCTCTATAAAATAAATAATTCTATAATTCTATCTGTAGTTAAAACCCACTTATAGCACAAAGCATTGTAAAATTGAATAAAGTAATATTATGCAGCATTAGTGTCATTACTGTTATATCATTCTAGTTAAATAATTCATTGTGTCAGTTTATATCTGTGAGTTGAAGTCAAAAGCAAAGAATTTGCCATCCTGAGTCACATGGAAATATAAAATTAAATACATAAAATTAAATTCAAGATATTTAGCTCTTCCAGAAAGAGATCAGCCAGAAACCCATCCATGTTGCTTTTAATATTGTAACCAAAAGAAATCTTTGTTATCATTATGTCTAAAACTGAAATCACCTGGCATTCTATGTTCTTTCCTCTATACTAGAAAGACAAGGGAGGAGGGAGATTAAGGGGTTAGCCAGTGAAAAAGGAAAAAAGTGGTTGTAAAATATGTGCCCAGACTGGATGTTTTATGAGTTATGAGCTGTGAAGATTGGTGATATCTTAGTGGAGGCAGAAGAAACGTAAATAAATGTATGTACACTGATATTGTATTTTCTAAATGTGGATACACATGGATGGATGTGTTGTGTTGTATGCATGCAGGTGTGTACTTAAGATTTTTAAAATGTATTGTGTATATGTGTAGACATATCAAACACTTATCTAGCTATATACATAAAAGGTGTTTGTGTCCAAACATACACATACATGTGTATATGTACATATATATACACTATAAAAATCTAAAGTTTAAAATTATATATATATATATATATATATATGCATACATATACATCCATCAAATAGAATTTCACATCTTTTGGAATAGCCTAATTAACCCTTTCCTCTTCTAACTCTCCTTCATACTTATCTGATTACACTATCAAGAGATATTTGAGGACTACTGTATTCAAAGTATATCTCATCTTTTCTCTCTCCCTTTCTCTCTTTCTCTCTTTTTTACATACATTTTTATTGTATTCCTCCCCCTCTCAACAAAAAATAGTATATTTTTGTATTTTGTGTGGAGCCATCCCAAACAACAAGTACAATTTTTAAGGTCAAAAGAAGAAAGAAAGAAAAAGAAGAGAGAAAAACCACCGCAACTGATCAGTGAAATACATGGTTTTTAAGGGGTGAGGGGAAGGCAAGAGTGGATAATGGGATCATGGTCTTGTCATATAAATATGCCTCTGATGTCAAGCAAAAAAATGTAGTCTGCCTGCTGATGAATACCATTTGAATCTGGTAGAACTAAGGGAGAAATTTCTGTAATTTCCTTTATCTTTTATAAAAAGATTCCTGCTCACAATAAACATGTGTTTTCCTTCCTTTCTCCTGGCTAAAGCAATCTGTGAATCTTTAAGAAAAAGGTGACTTCCTACATAAGTTGGAAAGTACAGTGGTACTTGGTTTCTTCAGCTGTTTTTGACTGAAAACCTAAGCTAGTGCTTTTTTTTTTTTTTTTTTTTGAGTTTCTCTGTTCTTCAAGGTGTCTTAGAGCATTCTGGAAAAGTCATTTGTCTGTTAGAAGCAGAACCGAGTAAGCAAACATGACGGCCTGTCCTTGGAGAAGTAATAGGTATATAGTATAGTCACCCAAAACAGAATTTGGTTGCAATCTTTATTTTTAACTACATTTAACTACTATAGATGTCCACTATAAAATGCCTGCCAAGTAATTGCAATTAACAACACTACAGGATCTGTGAATTCACCTTTTTAGCTTGTTTCAGAGTTGAGACCATTTGGAAATAGTAAAGCAGGTGGCCAGATGTATTCTGACTGGTACAAATGGTTTTAAATAATCCTAGATCTTTCTCTAAACTTAGACAAGGTCCATTTGTAATAATACTATGCACATGAGGTTGGTCTTCACACATAGACCACCTATGAGTTCACCATTAAGATGAATATGATCTTTTTGTAATGTTTATCCCCAGTTGTTCAGAGAAAAGTATCACATATGAAAGTAAAAGGAACTCACAGCACCATAGAAAGTAAGAAGAAAATGGGTTAAAATGAAACATGTAGTTATTTCCAAAGCCTGTATTTATTCTAGGTAGCATTTTTACAGATGATTACTGGGACACTGATATAAGTTTATTGGAGGTTACTTCTCAAAGTTGTTTCCACACAAGCAAAGAGTATTATTGACAAGATCCCACCAAGAAATGTGGCACCTCTTATTTGAAAGCATTTTGAGACCTTATATGAAAGATGTGGTATGATCATCCCAGTCTTTGAAGAAGCATTCACTGGGACTATTTACAAAGAACTGTCCTGGATTTTAGAATGAATCATATTTAACTGATAAAAATTTAACTTTATGAGGGAAGATACTGTTTTGGTTTTTGGTGTGGATTTTTTTTCCCCTTTGTCTTTGTACTCATAGTTCTCTGAATTTTACCTTGCACAAAAAACTTAATATATGCCTGCTAGATTTAAATGTTTCATAGATATTATACATTTTTCTTCTTTTGAAATGCTATGGGTAATAGTTGTGAAGTTGTGGTCATTCCAATGCTCCTTTGAAACTATCTATAGTTTTTTTTTTTTTTCCCTCTCTAACAGTCATCTTTACATTGACCAGACCATCTTTATCTAATTCAATTTTACTTCATCATTGAATTGCCACTCTTTCTAGAAATCCCTTATTCTATAAAAGTTGCTTAGTAATAAACACTCAGCTTAACTTCCCATCGTGACCCAGTTACGTTGAGTTTACTCATTTGGTTAACAAGACTATAAATAATAATTCATTGTCTTCTTTTATAGTTAGAAATGCTGGCCTATTATAATTTTCTTTGGCAGCGCATATGGTGGGTGATAAACTAACTAATAAAACTGCCACATGGAGCATAGGTCTGCTTTTATATTTTTATGACTGTTTCTTTAATCTGATACATAATTAATGTACAAGGTTCAAAAATGTTTTGTGTCAGATTACAGTTGGCTTGATGCATTCTGAGCTGTTAGTTAATTTCCTTGATGCATTAAGGAAATGATATGGAAGGATGCCTAACAAATATGATTTGAAAATTCACTATTTTGATTTTTTTTTATTTTCTGGGTCCATTTACTATTACGATATTTTTAAACAGCATATTGCTGCTACTGGCTTTCCCCTTCCTCCTGAAAACTCTCTGTCAAGAGAACATGGCTTACAAAGCCCTTTCCTTGGAGAACAATTCTTCCTGCTTTCCATGCCTCCATGATTTGCACTAGGTCTTCACCATTTGTCTGGCTCCCTCTTGAACTGATTTACGATATACCTAAATCTAAAGGGAGAATTTGCCAAGCTGTAGACCAATTAATTATGTTAACTGTTGGATCCATCAGTTAGGTGCTGGCGTTTTTGTTTTCTCAGACTTTTTAAATTTAATGTGTGTAAGCATTTGGCTTTTATTTTTAAACACCAGGTGGATTTCACAGTGGTGATTTCAACACTGACTTAAGGGGGAAAAAATTAAAAAAAAATATGATAGCCCTATGCCTTTTCCATCTTTATAATCCACTAGAAAGCACTGTGCTGGCCAGAGCCCTTCAGCTTGTACTGGTGAGGAGACCATCATTTTATCCATGGCATCTCAGTTTTGTTCAGGGAGTGCCAAGCTGATTCTTGCCTTTGCAGCTTCCCATTTTCAGCAGTGTTGCTTTGTCCATAGTCAGAAACCTATTGAATCAGATAGTCTCCTGGTGATAGGTGTTTTTCCCCAGCAAGCGACAAAGTAAAGGTCCAGAAGTCTGAAGGCATGTTTGTCGGAAACCTAAACCATGTTGATGTACTGATATTGATTCATCTAGTGGATTCCTTTGATTTTATTGGGTAGTTCTTTACTGGCTGATAGATGAGGTGGCACAAAGTGTGTGACATTCTTTTTCTCCCTTTCTTGGAAAGGGTGAGACATTCCCCTATGGTGTTAGAAATGATTGCAGGAGATTTATTTGTGGGGAAAAAAGTCACCTTTTTTCCCCTTCTCCTTCATATACTCCCATCTAGAGTAAGATTGTCAATTAATTTGATTAAAAGGAACGATAGTCGATCTGAGCTAATGCTAATCTCAGGCAGTAATAATAACCAATATGTATATATAATGGTTGAAAGTTTGCAAAGTACTTTACATACATTAGCTTAAAAAATATTTCTAAGGGAGCGAGATGTCTCATTTTTGACATTAAACACACACACACATACACACACATCACAAGGATGACAGGAAATCAGGCCAAAGACTGAAGTACTAATTTTGAAATTGCCATACGTTTTTGCAAGAGTGAAGTCTCTTTCTTTTATTGCTCTGAAGTAGCAGCTCTTTAGCTATTGGTAGAGGTGTTCAAGAGCAGGAATGTTTTAAGCAGTCTAGTGATCTATCTTAAGAGAAGACCTCAGTGGAAAAGCATAAATCCATTGGAAGGGACATTTGTTGAATCAGTATACATGGTACAGAGGTTAGGGAGTCAGAAGACCCAGATTTGCATCTGACCTTTGAGCAAGTCAACCTTCTTGGTCTTCAGTTTCCTCATCCATAAGAAAATGGCTTAACTGTCCTCTGAGGTTCCTTTATGCTTTGGATCTAGGTTCCCTCTGATGTTGCACCTGAAGGGAAACACCAATGCCTCATGAGGAGTGAGCAAGATTTTGGTACCATTGCAAATGCCTTTGGATTGGGTGCATTTATGTTCTTTAAAGGATTTGTTATTCTTCCTAAGAATTGGTGTGTGTTAGCCTAGGAATGGAACTAGACACACTGAGATCATTGATCCTATTTTGAAGTAACTGACAATTCCATGATCAAGTCAATATGTCCTGAATCCCAAAGCAAAACTCTCAGAAGCCACATTTCTCTAAATGCTCACTTCCAAAGTAAGCTTATGGTCTTTTATTGCTTCCCAAGTCTTGCAGGGTTACTTAAAACTTTCAGTTTGTGCTCTTCTCTTTGCTCTTCCTCTTCTTATTAAAGGTACCCCAATCCTCTTCCAGATTTATAGTAAAGAGCTCCTATGAAAGACTTCATTCCCTTTCTTAGGTGTAGGGAAGCACGAGGTAAACCAAGAGCCCCACATCCTTACTGGGTGATTGTGATGATCCTGGAACACTTACTCTAAGAACATAGCAAGAGAGAAGAGAAATATCATTCGTACTTAAGTTTATGCTCTTTGTTATAGTATAGTTGGAGCCCATGAGATATCAAGCATCACAGAGGTTGGACAAACTGAAGGTTTTTTAAAATTTATTTATTGTTGTTTAATAATGTAGTCTTCCCAGAGTCAACCAAAACTTGAGATGAGAATCTGACAGAAGCTCAGAAACTTTCTGCTTTTTTCTTTCTTTTGTCAATACTTTTGAAAAATGAATTTCCTGCTCAGGCTAGGCTGCAGGCTCACAGATCAGGGACTACTGAGCCGATCTTAATAGCCTCACAGGGCCACAGAACAGGAAGAGATACTTGGAATGCATGGCCAAGTTGTGATCTCTGGGCAATGGCAATGCGGAAACTGATCTGGAAAGTAAGCAGATGATTGGAGATTATTCTGCTGATCATATACCTTACTGATTCAGGCTGTTCTAGGAATAAGAGTTCTATAAATGTATTTTCTAAACTTTTTCCAATCCATGACACACTTGTAAACTTACTGGCCACATCAGGAATTATTTTTTATAAATTAAAAAAAAATTTTTTTCAAGTCCACATTCTCTTCCTTCCTTAATCCATCTCCAATCCAATGAAAAGGCAGGGAATATGACCCCCATTATACATTTGCAGTCATACAAAACCTATTTCTACATTAGCCAAAATTTCTATATGTTGCCCCCCAAAAGAAGAAAAACAAAATGAGGAAAAATATTCTTCAGTCTGCTCTCAGAGGTTATCAGTTTTCTCAGAAGGTAAATAGCATCACGAGTCCTTTGAAATTGTTGTGGATCATTATATTAATCACAATTGCTAAAACATTTTACAATTTGGTTATTACAATATTGCTATTACTTTGTACAGTGTTCTTCTAGGTCTGCTCATTTCACTGTGCATCAACTCTTATAAGTCGTTCTAGGTTTTTCTGAAACTATTCCATTTGTCATTTCTTAAAGCACATTAGTATCTCATCAAAATCATTTATCACAATTTGATCATTCTTCCTCACTTGATGGACATATCTTCAATTTCCAATTCTTTGCCACCACAAAAAAAAAAAGAGCCATTGTAATTATTTTTCTATATGTGGGTCCTTTTCCTTTTCTTTTATCTTTTTGGGGTACAGACTTAGTACCATTTTTGCTAGGTCAAAGGGTATCTGCAATTATATATGCCCTTCCACTAATTCTTCACAATATATTGATTATTTCAGATCTTAAGAAAAAGAGGATGTCAGAGTTCAGGTGTTCTAATCTCATCAGAAAGTGTCAAAGATCTACTATTTGTATAATTAAATGTCATACCCAGAACCACACACACACACATATATATAATTGCACATACCCTTTGACCTAGCTCATTTATATATACATACATACATATATATATGTATGTATATATATGAACTTGGTCATAGTTGCAAATTATTGTCCAGAACAGTTGGACCAATTTACAACTCCACCAGCACTACATTAGTGTACCTATTTTCCCACATTCTAGCATTTATTATTTTCTTTTTCTGTCATGTTCACCTATCTAATGAGAGTGAGGTGGTACCTCAGAGTTGTTTTATTTTGCATTTCCTCACAGCTTATTTTAGTCCTCCTTGATAGCCCTGTGTCAGCCTATTTCTAAAAGTTCAAGAATATGTGTGCATATTAGAAGCTGGGGAAGGTCAACATATAAGCAGTCTTTCTCTCCATCATGACTATCATAACCATCACCCTTTTGAGAGAAAACTTGGAAAAGATAAATGGAGTCCTGGATGGTATGGTACACTAAGGCTATCTTTTCAATGCATGAAAGTTCCCAGATGTTTCACAAATAATAAGATAGTAGATTACTGGAAAGAAGTGACAGGGTTCTATAGATCTTTATAAGATTTTAATTCATAGACAGCCAGCTGGTTTTTTAGATTTTGAGGCATATTTGAGGCATACCCTGACATATCCTTTGAGCACTTAACACTTGGTGATAAATTATCCCACTCTTTGCCATTTTCAAAGACTTCTGGCCACAAATTTATGTTAAGAAAGCCACACTGAAGGCAGTGTTTGAGCATGCTAAATTTTTCAAAATGTTTCTATTGTACCCTTGAGCATTTCCCAAGTTTGTGTTTAATCATAGAATCTTGGCCATGATGTTTCTGACAGGTAATTTCCTTAATGCAGTTGACAGAGATGGATTGTGTAGAAGTCCATTGGATCCCATGCCTTTGTTTGCCAATGATAAGACTAGATTAGGGTTATCTGGCTCAGAGTGTCTGAGATGATACTGCATCCTAATAATCCCCCTGATAATATTGATGGTATTTGTGGACACAGAAATTCAAGGCCAGATGGGATACATTGGTTTGCAAAAATACTGCCACTTTGATTTTACCTTGAGAAACATCTGGGGTAATATCTCTCTGTCAGAATCATAAATCAGTATAATCCACAGAGAGAGGAAATTTTGATTAATATTTTAGATTTAAAATTATGTGTATTATTTTATGCAGATATAAGTATTAGATTTATAGACAGTTCATAAATTTCTATAATGACTTGGCTAAAGATAGTTTATTATCTCTGAATCAAAACATAGTTTGATTCACTCAAGAGCAACAATAAAAATAACCACTGGACACTTCTCTTCCTCCTAGGCCCTTCCACTAATTCTTCACAACATATAGATTATTTATCTCAGATTTTAAGGAAAAGAGGTTGACAGAGCTCAGGTGTTCTAATCTCATCAGAAAGCCTCAAAGATCCACTACTTGTAGTATTAAATGTCATACTCAGAACCATAGAATTCAGTTTTAAAAATGGAAGGGACCCTAGAGGCTAATTCATTGCAGAGACAGAAGAATCCTTACTATAACAAACTCAGCCATTGGTTGTCCAATACTTGTTTGAAGATTTCCACAGAGGGCCAATCCAAAGCATCTCTCTTCAAAGTATATTCCACTTTGGGAAAGCTCTAATTTTTAAGAAGTTTCGAGCATAAATTTGGCTTTTTCCCTAAAATCACTTACATGATTTCTGTGATACTGCTTAATATGCAAAAGTCAGTGCCTTATTTTTGGAGGATAGACAAATAAGAGGATGAAAGGAAAATTGTTCTTCATATCTGCCCTAAATGTGAGTGAGCCATCCACATAAAGGACAACCATGGGAATGAGACCCTTGTCTTTCCAAAAGTTTTAAATTATGGGCAAAGAGAGAAGTGTGTATAAAATCAAATGGATATCTGAAAGGATCTTTTTATCCAATATCTATCTATCTATAATAATTTTTTAAAAAGAATATATTTGTCTGACTTGCCCTTGGATATTTCAGCAGGTTTATTCACTTAGCCTTAGATTTAGTTTGGCCTGTAAAGGAGGATTTCATGAAGGGCTAATATATCTATTTACTGAGATGAGTTACTTACCTAAATGAAAAGATGACTATGTTATGTAGAATAAACATCACAAACAACATTTACAAAAAAATAAAAAAACAACTCACAAAATGCTAGGATTTAGGAATGGGAGAAACCTTGGAGATCATATAGTCCCAATCCTGCTTCTTACAGATGAATATATCCTTACCAATCATATTCTCTTTCTTAGAAAAAAAGAATGATGTGGGAAGTTAGCATTATTCTAAATTGAAAATATATTATTTCCCTTCTTTTCTTTGATGTCAGTTGTTGAATTTATATGATTTTATATTACTTGGCTATTAATTTATTAAAAACCATACAGTTGAAATAAGGATTACAAGATACATTAAATATATCATCTTTAATTATGAGTTAAAATAAAAAGCATCATAATGATAGCTTACTTTTGTGTGTTTCTTTGTGGCTACAAAACACTTTACATACATTATATACTGCAGCCCAGTGAAATACTACAGGGAGTGGAAAAATCTTTATACCCATTTTAAAAATGAAGAAACTGAGACCCTCCAGAGAAGTTTAGTGACTTGCTTTATATCACATACTTGTCATAGGCAACCTGAACTCAGTTCTGACTCCAAGTCTGGTGCCCTTTTTAATAACCATTCTCCCTGTTCATTGAGTGGTATTTGGGAGGGCGGGTAGGAGCTAAGGAGGGTAGGGGGGGGTCTAAAACTTAAAGTTTTAGAAACATATCTTTAGAAAAGATTATGTAAATAACTCAGAATATTTAATTGGGGTATTTTTCTTTAGTAGTTTAATTCTTTGTCCCAAATAATGTAAATAAATAAAGTATGGTTTAAAATTAAATCAAAATATACTAGGAAGAGAGAATAAAGGCCACTCAGCAAAGCACAAATTGGAAACAAAATAATATGCAGTTCATTAACTTTATTCCAAATCCAAACTGACATTATTGCTAAAGTATTTACTGTTACTCATCAAACTCAAGTCAATAGTTTCCTTAGCTTGCATAGCTTCAGCCAATCAGCTGCATTATTTTCTGTACTTTTTTCCTGGCTAATCTTGCTCACTAAAGTATCTTTCTTGGTCTACATGCAAATACTGCCCAAATCCTCTTGAATTATTTACCTCTGGGGGGAAAAAGTCCCTCAGCTCTCTAGAATAAAAACATTTAAAGAGATAAAACTTATCCAGATGAACTAAAAAGCATACATACTCTAGCAAACATACATTAAGCTCCTACTGTTTTAAAAACCCTGGGGGAGGTATCAAAAGAAATGCAAAGTAGAAATAAGAAAAGATCCATGTCCTCTAAGAGGGCACTTTGAAAGAAAAACATATTTGTTGTACAGTTACTAATATCATTGATGAATGTTAAGCAAAATTCTAAAACCATTCTGAGGAGCCATTTTAACTTTGAGGAGTAGAATAATATCCCTTGTTTCCACTGGATTATCTTTCTTCCCTGAAGTCTGAAATGTTCTATATTATTAGATAGCTGTTTGCCATTTACTACAAATAAGTCAACAAAGAGTTAGCCAAAATATAGTAACCCTGGGTCTGAATTTTCTTTGTCCCACTTAAAATTGATCATTGGATGGAAATATGAATTAGACCAAATGAGGTGAAATGAGAATTTTAGTAAAAGGATTTTGAAACAGGATAGTGAAGTTGATTGAAAACTTTCCCTTTAAAAAGTAAATCCACATTTAAAACTCTATTTTCCTAAGACTCAGCGTGCTTCATTCCATATATAAGTACAAGTTGATAGTATAAGAATCCATGTTTATATGGTATCTGTCTATAAAGCATTATGGTTGATGGCCCTGAGAAAATTGCCTTTTTACCCACACATTTGAAATTTGATACTTTTCTGCTTTTACAAGGAAAAGCATAACCCTCTCCAAAAAAAATTAAGAACAGGAAAATTTTCTTGAAAGGAAAGACCACCTTAGTCTTTAATATTTGATGGGAGAAGTAACACTGGTCATGGTACATCACAAAGCTACTTTTAAAAAAAATCCTTTTTAATCAGAGTTTTAATCCATTGCTGACAAAACCTCTAAAGTATTTCCTTGGTGCTTTATAATATGCTGTGACGAATGACGTCTCAAGAGTTGTAAAATTGTCCTCATAGCTTGTAATACCTCATTTAATGAATTGATCACAGTGAAATGTAAAGATGAAGCAGCATTTATTTTGTATATTATATTGCATATAATTTTTAGAGCTGACATTTATAACCATGGAAGCTGTTATTTTACATATCATTTTCAAACCATATCAGCCTTAAACACATTTAAATTTAATAAGCAAGTAGATTAGATTTGCTTTTAAGCTAGGCATATCATTACGGTACATGTTTCCGTCAGCAGGGCATGCTCACGATTAAATACTGTATTTAGTTGTCTTATGAAAACTAAAAATTATAAAGATGGGAATGGTGTCGAAACTGAAATAATTAAATACGAAGCCAGAGAATCCTCTTTTGAGGGCATCTCTAATAATAGCACACCAACCATCTCATTCTGGCACAGAGGCAAAAGGGAGTCAGTTTGCACTTTTATTAAACCATTGGGCAGTTTCTAGACCAGAAGCATGATGCAAGCCATGGGAATGAAATGCAAATTCTGTAATAGGAATAGTGTGATAATAACAATTTCTTAAATTTCTCTGTCCATTTGCTTCTGAAGAGTCTAAAGTGATTAATTTTCGATGTTGTTTAACATTTTATTAGTGGGAAATTTTTAATCTATTGACGCCTCTCTGTTTAATAGTATGAGCTTTTTCAAAGTTATTTTCACAGGGAGAAAAAAAAAATGATGTTGCTCAATCATCTGTTGATCTGTGTGTGTGTATGTATGTGTATCCACATACATTAACTTAAGGATTTATGATTTAACTGGAGTGGATCCTCCTACCATCACCATGAAGGAAGATCTTTCCATACTTCTAGACTTTTTTTTATGGGTTTCTATTGAAAAAAAAAAAAATCATTGCCTGAGGGCCAGCCCTCTAGTGATAAGCTTCTTTGAACTTAACTAGGCTAATCTTTAAATAGCAAACTCACTTTATCCTGTTGCTGGGGCAGTGCTGAAATCTTTCTTATTATTCCCAGGATAATCAAGCTAGAGCTAGAAGGGACCTCAGAAGGTCTCTAACCCAATTTCCTCAATTTACAGATGAGGAAATGGAGGCTGAAAAGACATGGATAGTAAATGATTGGTAGGTTGACCCTGAAGAATCACAGAATTCTGCAAGTATATGTTGTAACATGTACACAAAATGAATACCCACTGTAACATGCCTGAGAAGTGCAAAGAACCCAGCCTTACCTTTCCATCAAGAAGAATCACTGGAGTAGGACTTTTATGTATAGATACATATCTATAAATACAACTTGATTAGAATATCTGTTTCTCTAGGACAAAGATTTTTAAGGATTTTAGTGTCATAGACCTTGGCAGTCTGGTGAAGTCCATTCTCTTGTCATAATACATAGTGTTATAAAGGAAATCAATTCTGCTGGAATATCTATAAAATATTTTTTTTTAATTCACATACGCCACCGAAAACCCCCAATCTAGAGTTTCCTTAAAATCAGTGTCTTTATATCAGTAACTTTTTGTTTGGAAAAGAAGTAAATTTGCCTCCTAAGGTAAAATTATTGTAAACTCTGAGTTAATTCTGATTTATTCCATTTACTTCTTGTTGAAGTGAAGTAAAAAATTTTGACATTAAGGTAGAAGGAAAATAGACTCAATATAGTGACCTTTCAGAAGCAAAATGGTGTTTCCTATGACAGATTTTAGGGTTGCACCTGAACAATTGCTAATCAAGGAAGGAGTCTCAGCTGAAGACTTTTGTCTTTATTGGCAACTAAGAATTCATCAGATTGGAAATAGCCAAAGGTGTATTCAATAAATTATTACATAAATATGATCATTTCCTAGAGATTCTTCCATAACTGGAATATAAGTTATAGTAAGGGAGATTGTAGCAGCAATAGAAACAAATTTCTTCTGGCTATCACCTATGAGAAAAACAAAGTCACAGGTTCTTAAAATAGAGTCTCTTAATTTGTTATTGTTCTTGTTTATTTTAAAATTTCATTGACTATTTCATTATACTTGGTTTCCTTTATAGTCCCGTGTATTTTATTTCTGGATTTAAAACATTATTCATATAACTCCATAGGCTTTACTGCACATCTGAAGAGATCCATAATACAAAATGGGTTAAGAATCTTTGCAATAAGTGTCTTTCCTGAGCTAGTGTAGAAATATTCCCAATGACATCCCTGGGTGAAATATCCCTGATGTTCATGGATTGTCAGCATATGTTCATGTTCTTCCCCCTCCCCCCCAATCATCAGTAGCAATAGGTGGAGGGTTAAAGAACACCAAGAAAAATCATCCTACAAAGGAAATCATCTTACATTCTATTTGTTCCCTATTTTCTGGCAAGTATAGTTTTCTGATCCTTGCTCTAGCCTAGAAGCCTCAAACTGTGAGGCAGGATGGTATGTTGGAATGAACTCCACATTTAGACTTAGAGGATATGGTTTCAAATCTTGGTACTGACTCTTTTTAGTTATGTGATTTTGGACAAATCCTTTCTTTTCTCTGGGTCTCTATTTTCTAAATGAGGGCCCTGTTGTGCTTCTTAGTCTAAATCCATGCTCTTGCTTTAAAAACAAAACAAAACAAAACAAAACAAAACAAAAAAAACTCAGAATGCTTTCATTTCAGTACAAGACTCACAACTGGGTATCACAAAATCATTCTTTTACCTTGTTGGAAATTTTCTTCAGTTATTCGGCAGTTCAATGGAAATGATAGCAATATTCCCATTGGGAATTCATCTCCCCTTATGCTGGCATATTATATACCCCAGAACCCAAAAAATGACCCATTCAAAAATTGGCCTATGTGTTTAAGGATAGGAAAAAACAGAATTCAGGACTTTACTAAATGATGAAGTTAATAAGCAGACTTTTAATTGAGTTTTTAAATGAGTCATTCTAAAACAAATTAATACAATGGTCTCTCCTTTTAAAAAATTTAACAAATGCTAGCTAAGCTCATTGTTCTTTTAATGCCGTTAATTCAGCTTTTATTTTCTTAATTGTTATTACTTCATTATTTTTAAATTCAAAGAGCTTTTTTTCTTTTTTAATTAACTTATTTTTTTGGTTTCTGTTTTTTGTTTTTTGTTCTTTGTTTTTTTTTTTTTTTTTTTTTTTTTTTTTTTTAATCTTGAATCCATAGTACTTGCCAATTTGAAGATGGGGGCAGTTTCTCCAAATAATCTATAGTACTCATTAACACAAAAGGACTTTGTTTATGGTGTATCTGGCCTCTAGCCCTTTTGTCCTCCCACAGGCTCAATGGAGCTGGTTTCATGTGTGAGTAAGTCTTGCCCTTTGTGTCTGATCTAACCAATCACCACTAATGAACTAGCAGGCAAGCCTTCTGTCTACACTGTAAATCACAGGTCAAGAGGAGAGCAGAATTATATAGCATGTAGTGGGAAGGTGGCTGATAGCTGATAAATTTGCAAGGCAGTACAGAAAAGAGGAGCTGACAGAATTAGCAGGGAAGTGCCTGTCGACTCTTGAAGAAATCAAAGATGCTCATCTTAAGGAAAAAAAAATTCAGGATGACATTTCTATTAAATGAATTAAGAAAGGTAGCCAAACACTTTTAACAGAATCTTTGCCTTTCTTCTCAGTGATTTACTGAAGAATCAGTGGAATCTTTCTTCACCTAGGGGATGGGAATGTAATCCTTCCCAAACTTTACCAAAAATAGTTGAAAGGAATCTGTGATCACTGTTTTGTTTTAAACTATATATCAAATTGTTATAAATTCTGCAGACATTCTAACCATTAACACCCAGAGCTGAATGGGAATTTCATTATAGAGCTAGCATTTGCTATATGCCCCATGCATAGTAAAGATGTTCTATGCAGAATTTCTGCCAAGTAGGACATCCAGACTTAGCATACTCTAGTGACATTTTCTTATTGCAAAGAGCTCTACAACTACAACTAGTTTTGACAACTACAAAAGAATTGAGAATATTATACTATCAAGACATGTTACCAAAAAGTTGTTGTTCTATCAATCAACAAGTATTTATTAATGTCTTACAATGTGCCAGGTACTATCTAAAAACTCAGTTTACAAAGAAAGATAAAAATTGTCCTTGTTTTCAAGAAGCTCACTTTCTAATAGGGAAAGAAATATATCAAAATTGTACTTACAAAATCTATATAGTGGAAAATGAATGGTAAATGTCAGTGGAAATGTCCTGGGGCAGCAGGACAAAGAAAAGTTCTTCTAGGAAATTTGTGGGATTAGTATTGACTCCTGAAAGAAGCCAAAGAAAATAGATGGCCTTTGGAAAAACTCCCACTTTTCAAAATGATCAATTAATAATAATCTATTAAGTATCTATTATGTGCCAGGCACTGCATCGGGGACTGTGGACACACACACACACACACACAGAGCAACAACCTCTATTTTCAAGGTGCTTACTTTCTGTCAGTATCAATTTGTTTATCCTGTTCAGGAGGGAATCTTAAGGCTACTATCAGACCGTCTCTGGATTATCTATACTAATTGAATAGAGTGTCATTATCATAATACACTCACAAAGCAGTCTGCCTTTTTAACCTTCTTTTTCACTTTACCACCTTACCTTGCAAACTAACCAAACTAACCATTTACTGATGATTCTCCTTTTCCACCATAATAATCATTGTTTCAGCATCTTTGTCATATACCATCTCCTGGACCTATAGCATTCCTTCTCTGTCACCTTTCTAGATTCTATTGTTTAAAATCCTACTCATCCTTCAGAACCTTCTCTGATCTCTTCTCCACCAAAGTTAACCATGATCTCATTCTTCCTCCCTCTTTCTTCTCCTCCTCCTCCTCCTCCTCCTCCTCCTTTTCCTCCTTCTTTTCCTTTTCCATTTTCATCTTCATTTTCATCTTCTCTTTCTGTTTATCTCTGTGTATATGTCTCTTTCTGTCTCTCTGTGTGTCTCTGTCTCTGTGTCTTTGTTTCTCTCTGTCTCTATGTCTGTGTCTCTTTGTCTCTATCTCATCCCCTTTCTTTCTCCTTCTTCCTCTCTCATAGTACTGAATTCTCACAGTACTTTGTATCTCGTGTATATATCTATGTACATATATTCTAAATATTCTAAAATATTCGTCTTTTTTATCTTTACATATCCCTCAGTACCTGTATACTTAGCATATAGTACATACTCCATTAAGGTAATCAAATGAATACTTTAAAATATCTTTTGGCTTGGTTTGACTGTGATAGTATTATTTCCTATGACAATGTATTGTAGGATTCACAATTTCTTTGGGACTAACGGATACAATAGCAGAAAATTTCTTAGTCATTTTTGTCATTGGAGGAAAAATACTGGATGAAATAGGCAAGAGGCTTATGTGCAGACAGAAACATAATAGTCCAAAGTGCTTAATGATTTTACAGTTATCAAGTTCTTTCATGATTTTTTCCCCCTGTCTCAGAATGCTACCTAGTTCATTAAGGTTGACTAAAAGAAATATTATTTACACATGAACTTGGAGATCTTTCTTATCCATCTGGGTGAATTAGTATGTCTCTTAAAAACCTCAGTCCTGCAAATAGTCCAGGTAGTATTCAGGAGCCTCCTGGACAAAGATATCCCCACTTAAAAGGAACCAACTCTTCCTTTACTCAAGCACCTGGCCCAAACTCTTCCACTTAAGGCATGTAAATAGCACAGGGAATAGAGCAGTTTACTTGGAATCAGGAAGAGCCAAGATGATAGACTGCCTCACAAGTTCCTTAACCTTATAAATCTCAGTTTCCTTATAAAATAAAAATAGCACCTATTTTGCAGGGTTATGAGAGTAAAATTAGAATTCAATACTATGAGAGAGGAAGAAGGAGAAAGAAAGAGGGGGAGACAGAGACAAAGAGACACAGACATAGAGCCAGAGAGAAACAAAGACACAGAGACAGACAGAAAGAGAAGATGAAAATGAAGCAATACATAAATTCTAGATGTTATTAAAGGGATTCCTTCTTCTCCCTTTCTCAGAATCTCAGTTTCCCTGCCAGGCTCACCTCAAATCCTTCCACTGAGAGACCATCCCCAGCTCAAACACTTTTTATCTATTCTGTGTTTCATTTCATAAAATGAAATAATATTTGTAAAGTACTTTACAAATTTCAAAATACTATGTTAATGCTATTATTAACCTCTCTATGTCCATGCCATTTTCCAGCTATAGAGTAACATTTTTGAGGGCAAAGTCTGTTTTTGCTCCTTGTATCTCCAGCACCTGAAACAGCTCCTGACACCTACAAGGTACTTAGCAAATGCTTATTGATTGGTTTGTGGGTTCATTCACAAACATTTATCAAAAGCCTAAGATAGGCAAGGCAATAAATATACAAAGTGCATATTGGAGATTGTAGGCAGATTAAAGAAATATAAATGAGACATGGTCTTTGTCCTAAAAGAACTTAAAATTTTGTAGGAGAGATAACACAAATATTTGAGTATAATTTAAAAAAAAAAGTGCATTGTAAAAGCCTGAAATGCTAAAGGAGTTCAAAAAGAGAAAAACTACTTCCATTTTGGCATGGAAAGTCACATGTGGACTAGATCATTTTTTTATTGGCAAAGATGAAAGGAGAAAGGACATTTCAAGTGGAGAGACTGATATGAGAAAAAGTGTAGAAGTGGGAAAGTATAAGGAATTTTTTTTTCCTGCGTGGTCCAGTCTGTTTTAACAAGAACATATTATGGAGGGCAATGAGGTAGGAAAAGTCATTTGAGACTGCAATTGCCAAACTAAAGAATTTGCATAATTTCCATTGACAATATAAAAACATTAAAGGTTGTTGAGCAAAGTAGTGCTTTGGTAAATCAGAGAAATCTGAGAATTTCAAAGCTGACAAAGCCTTCACAGATCATCTAATCCAATCCACACTTAAATATGAATTATCTCAACACCACATAACAACTTCCAATAAGGTGGGATCCACTCTTTCTCAGGGTGGCCCATTCAATTTCTGAATATTTCTAATTGTTAGCTTTTATGATTGTTTTGCCTATCATTTTTAACCCTTCTTTCCGGATCTAAAAATGATTCTAATCTCTTCCATATGAGAATCCTTCGAATACTTGAAGGAAATTTTAATGCCCCATTCCTCCTCAACCTTAGTCTTTCCACTTTAACCTTAATACCTCTAACCTTTCAACCAATACTTAGGTGCCCTGTTCTCGGTTCCCTGTACCATCATCACTTTCATTTTGCTATTTATGAGTTCACTAACTAAATGGAAGGGCTCAGGACTAAACACACTATTCCACATGGCTTTTGAATGTGCTAGATCACAATGAACTTTTGCTTCCCATAGTTTGGACACTTTTCTTTTTCATTATATCCAAAGAAGATCACTTTCTTGACTGCTTTGTCACAATAATTTCAATACACTATATAAATGGTTTGGGAAAAAAAAATATACTGGAGATTGGGAAACAAATTAGGAAACTATGAATAGTTAAGGTTTAAAAAAAGTTTAAAAAAAACTAAATTAAATAAAAGCTGGAGAACTGGGCATGAAAAAGAAGAAATGGATATGAGGGGCCATCAAGAAAGAATCATCATCATATGGCTTGATAAGGAAGTGAAAGAAAAAAGGGTGGAAAGAAAAAATAACAGGTTTCAAGCTTGGGCTACTGAAAGAGTGGTAATGCTCTTAACAGAAATAAGAAAATGAGAAATTCTCAATTTCAGAAGAAAAGAGTTTGATTTTACTTTGCTGTTGGGATTTGCAAATGAAAATGCTCTATTGGCAACTCATAATAGAGTTGAGGGTTAAAGATGCATTTTTTAGAGTCATCTAAATAAAGGAGATAGTTAAGGAAGCAAATCACAAGAAAACTTTTTCCTCTATACTTCCTTTATTTCAATTTTCCTTTAAGTGACAGAGTCATAGAATACTGGACTTCGAACTAGAAAGAGCAGAAATTGAATCCTGCTAGTTCTATGATAATGAGCAAACATTCTCAATCTTAAGTTTCTTCATCTGGAAAATGGGGATAATAAATATTAGGACCTACTTCACATGGTTGTGAGGATTAAATGAGAAATTTGTAAAATGCTTTATAAATTTATGAAAATTTTATTATTTTAATCAGTCCCTTCACCTTCCTACTCTCCCCACTAAAAACAAAACAAGAAAACAAAAACCTCCACATTCTTCCCTGTAGAACCTAATTTGTTGAGTAGTACAGTGCACTGGGAGGAGCTCAGAATGTGGAGTTAGAAAATCTGCCTCTGATACTAGATGTCACAATGGGCAAGCCACTTTTTGACCTCATTTTTCTCACTTGTAAAATGGAAATGAGACATGTAGTATCTACTTCATATGTTTTTTTCTCTTAAAAGAAATGATTTATGTAAAGCACACAATAAGCTTCAAAGTGATATGTGTATGTGTGTGTAGATATATGTGTATATATATGTGTGTATATATATATATATATATATATATATATATATATATATATGTAGAGAGAAAAAGAAAGGGAGAAACAGACGAACAGACTAATTCCAGAACAATGGATAATTTTTAATTGTCAAGGATGAAAAGAGAAAAGTCATTTCAAATAGAAGCACTGCTCTGAGGAAAAGCATAGAAATAGGGGGGGAAATAAGGAATTTCGAGCTATATATCTATGTACATAGCACACACATATTTGTGAATTCATCCACATGGACACTGGTATATATCAGTGATTATACAACTTAAGAGATGGTTTTCATCAGTTGATATGGTTAAAAACACCATTCCTATAGAGCATACTGATATTACACCCTTTTAAATTTAACTAGACGTCTTGAGGTGATAGATATATAGACAATTACTAGGCGTGTGTTTAAACCATTCTAGCTTGATAGTATTTGCTCGAGCTTGGTTCCATTGGTACAGTCTATAAAAACTAAGGTTCCCTTTTCTCTCATATCACTTAAGTCTCAGAGGAACTGTAGAGGAGAAATTTCAAAACAAGGGTCAGATAATTCAGTTAATTTGTGACCTGGTTGCCCCTGTCTGCATTGGAAAACCAAAAACTAAAAGCATCTTTTTTCTGGCACAGCTTACACTAATTTGAGGATATTCATTAATTCAATGCCAAATAAAGAGCCCTGACCTCCAGAGCTGCCCATTTTATTCAAAAGGGTATAGAAATCCAAAAAGGGTGTGTGATTGTATGTGTGACAGACAGATCTACAGACACACACACACACACACACACACACACACACACACACACATGCCCAATCCAATATCCAAGCCAATTAATGTTCTACCTTCACTTGATGACCCACCATAGATGGAAGTGCAGGCGATGATTGCATTGAGATACCAGAAAAATTATTAGAGAAAAAATATCCATCATCACCAGAAGAGTGAAGAGGGATAGGAAGGGGGAGTTCACAATACTATGACTACGGGATCATCCTCTATGCTGAGGAGCCAGTCACTAGAGTATGACAGTTTCCACTTGTCCATTTTCCTCCCTAGAGAAAATATGCTATTTGGTGAAGAGACAGTGCTTAGTGTCAGAAACAGACTAGGAGACAATTGGAAATAGATGGAAGTTTATGGCAATGCATTTTTAACTCCACTTTGGTGTGGAGAGGGACATTTTAAGAAGCTAAGAGCTGAAATCAGACATGATAATTTCTTCCAATGTGATAATAAATATACCAAAGTGCCTTTTTATGTTTAATAATTCAGGATTCAATGAGTGTTTAAAAGTTGTCCTGGTTTATCATTTGAAAAAAAAATTACTAGTATTCTTTTTTTTTTTTTTAAGTAATAGATGAAAAATGTTTCCAAATGGACCTAAAATTGTGCACTTTAAAAATGCCTTGGGAAACCAACATCTAAATATTCTGTAGAATACATACAAAGAGGTTTGAAAGTTTTCCCACCTCCTAACACCTGTAATTGTCATTGTAAACTAATACTTGGAATGGTGACATCCACCTTAGCTTCAGCCAATAGTCTATGTGGAATTTGAATAAAATTAGAATAGATGTGCGGAGGAGTAAAGCAGAGACAACTTTTGCAATCACTGATTCTTGAATGTGCTGAGAATGCAGATAGCTGCAATCAGGAAGCCAGATTCTTGAGAAATTGTGGATAAAAATTAAAAAGACAGACAACGGTTACATTTTACTGCCAGAGACACAAATGGGCAGCATAAATAAAGAGTGTGAATCAGTCTGGCCTGGCCGTTCCACTTCATCTGGAACACAAGGCTCAGTTCTGGTCAGTATCTTTTAGAAATCACGCCCAATTCTCTTTGAAAGCAGGAGGAATTGATATCACAATACGTAGATTTTAGGTATAAGTAACTTTCTAAGGCAGCTGCATAGGAAAGTGGACTGGCTGATAATGATAAATATGCTTTTCTTTTAGAATAATGATTCAGACATGGTAGAAATCATCCATGTACATTTGTCACTGTTACAGCAGACATTAAGCAAGGGGACAATTCAGGAATCCTCCTGCTTTAAAACCAATAAATAGCGGATAACGCAATAAAACTTGATCTAGTACCTTTTGTGAAAATGTAGATGTTTCACAATAGGAGAGAAATAATAATTTCTAGAGAGATGGATTCTATGGAAGTTAACTAACAAAAAAAGTCTTTTAATTGTCTCTGAGAAATAATATAGATCTTATAGGGATATAGTGAGCTTTTTTACTTTGCCTAGGGCCATTCCTGTCCATAGCTGAAGAGTGAGTTACTTTATTTGCGTTCCTTGGTTCATCATTTTGTTAGCAAATGTCCTCTCTGAGATTCCCATTCCACTCTGCAAATATCAGCTTACATATAACATCCACTCAAAAGCACACACAGAAGCAAGCACAGACAAAAACCTCCTTCCTATGGAAAAGGTGGCTAGCCATAGTCTGATTGTGTTGAAAAAGGCTGTCCATAGATTTAATCACTGAAATGGGCCAGGTGTCTGAACTAGTCAAGAAGGCCACATGTACATTTGCATGTAATTTGCATCTATTTTGCATACATCTGCACAAGCTGTGACATCTATTCTTGGGTATTACTCAAGTTAAAATTTGAGATTGTTACATCTTCTTTTCTTTGTTTCTCACTCACCCATTATAATTATAAAAGGGGGATGGTGGTGAAGAAATGGAGAAATAGCAAGGTTTATCAGAAATCTTATCCAGGTCATAGTTTGGGGGAACTTTTATTGGGTGGGATGCAGGAAAGGGAATTCAGAACATTCACAAGTACATGTCTGCCCCCATATCAAGAATGGTTTTGTGGCTTGTAATCTATTTTTAAAAACTTGGTTTTCTTGGGTCTGTGACCATTAATAGCTCAGCACATTCTAAGCCTGATCATTCAAAACACTGCCCTTGGAGGGAGGGAGAGAGAAATGCTGTTGGAGTCTTTAAGAGGACAGCGGAAAAATGTAGGGACAGCAATCATCATCTCTACCTAATAACCTGACAATTCACCATGGAGTGAACTGTGTGCAGCAATTACAAAAAAGCAAATATTGGGTTGCTTACGTGCCCAAGGAAACACAATCATTAGTGTCAGTTCCATGGTATTTGTTTTGAAATATTATGGAATACCTAGAATTTCTCTCTTCCTCTCTCCCTCCCTCTTTTTCTTCCTTCCCTCCCTCTCCTCTCACTCTCTCCCTGTCATTCTCTCTCTGCCTCACCCTCTCTCTCTCTCTCCCCTTTTCCCTCTTTCCCTCCCTCCTTTTCTCTCTCTCTCTCTCTCTCTCTCTCTCTCTCTTCTCTCTCTCTCTCTCTCTCTCTCTCTCTCTCTCTCTCTCTCTCTCTCTCTCTCTCTCTCTCTTTTCCCCTCTCCCTCCCTCCATCCCTCAGTCTCTCGCTCTCTCTCTCTCTTCCTCCCTCCCTCCCTCCCTCCTTCCTTCTCTCTTTCTCCTTCCCCCTTCTCCCTTTCTCTTTCTCTCTCCCCTCCTCTCGATCTCTACTCCTTTTCTCTCCCTTCCCCCTTTCTCTTTGTCCCCCCTCCCCACATCTCTCTCTATCATTATACTTACAAAGTGAAGTGGTAAAGTGGCCAAGGCACATTTAGACTCTTTATCTGATTACTATGAAAATGGTTCACAAATTGGAGTAACCCTGCCTGGACACTAGTTACTTGAGTTATAAATGAGGTTTTTCTGAGATCAAGGTAAAGAAAATTCAATGAAAATTTTAAATATCCATTTATGATCATTTTTGTATAAAATACCATTGTTGGTCTTAGTGATTCTTATTGGATAAAAACCATCTGTCTTATTAATGTGTAAAATGGATTTCCTAAGAAAGAATGTCTTGGTGTTTGCATTTTGGATTTTTTATAAAGAACAGAGGGAGTAGACATTTCCTTTAAATCTTTAGATATTATTGCCAAATACAAATTTTGACTATTTCCACAGAACCTAAACTTAAGTGACTCTTTACTATAGCATTTTCTTGTTAAATGTTTACTCATAAGCACTTTGCCTCCACCTGCCCACCTGTGTTGAAGAAAATCAAAACTCCCACCCTTACAAAAGTGTAAGCAATCTTCCAGGTCATATCCCCCTGCCAATCACATGGGTTAATGTTATCGTTATTGCCAGTCATATTGTGCTTGAGTTGAAATGCTAAGAATGCTGTCTTATCCTTCAGTCAAATTAGCTTTAAAAGGTGATCTCTGAATCATGTCAAGCACAGAAGGAGGATTTACTGAGTGACAAACATATGCCCACTACATTGCTTGCAAGCTTTTCAATAACTGAATTCTTAGCTCCTTGCTGAAAGAGAAATATGAAGCAGAAAAGTTTGAATGGGGCATTTCAACAAAGTAGGCATATAATAAAAGAAAAGTAGATATCAGGGGGTAGGGAGCATTGTAAATTGACATTTATAAACAATCAAATAATATACTTATCAGGAATAAAAATTCAGTCTACCGTGTTTGGAGAAATCATCTTGACTTGTAACATGAGTTCATTTCTTTTTGCTGTTGTGCTGGTTCATTGACAGTTCACACGGTTTGATGGCCTTTCGGAGCCAATTTAGCCCTCTGCGGCTCATCATAATCTCATTCTTCATCCCTACAATTTCAGGGGCTTTATGGAAATACCATGCAGATGTGTATATGCTTTAGCATAGCTGATAGCAGAGTCCCAAATAACCCCATCCATCTTAATGACATTTCCTACCTGATCAGCAAGAGGTTTACAATTTATTTTGCTTTATAGCATCTTCATTACCTTTGTCTCTTACATATCTGCCCATTTACATGTATATTGCATCATCAAACAATGCTTCATTATGGCCGCTCCAGTCATGCTCAGGTCATTCATTCCAGTAGCCTCAGCTTGATCAACCATGCGTGTTTCTGACCATACAAAATGTGCTCCTCATTATTTCTCTGGTCTCTCCTCTCAGGATTCTTGTTTTTCCTTCTACAAAGTTTATGTGAATGATGGGAAGAGGAGAGTAGGGAAAAAATCATCAATGGGTCTCCTGAAGCAGGAAGGCACATTGGAAATTTCAAAGCAGCCCCAGAAATTAAATAGAAACTTTATAAATAACAAAAACAAATAAAAAATCTGTTGCCAGAATAGTACCATTTCAAATTTAGGGCCAAGCATTTGTTGCAGAATTATTATTAATCTTTAAACAACTTATATTATTGACTAGTGGCAATAAGAGAAAATCTATGTAATAAATCCAATCTTAATGACAAGGAAATAAATTACTCATCTTTGAAGGATGAATAGCTTTTTGTTTCTCAAAATATATAACAAGATAGGTTACAATATTCACCCTTATAAGACCTTATGTTTATATTTTCCCCCCCTCCTGCCCCACCCTCCCCATCCTCTAGATAATATGCAATCCAATAAAGGTCAAACATGTGCACTTCTTAAAATATTTCCACACATATCATGCTGCACAAGAAAAATCAGATTAAAAAAATGAGAGGAAAAAAAAACAAGCAAGCAAACACCATCAACAACAAAAAAGGTGAAAATGCTATGTTGTGATTCATATTCAATTCCCTTAGTTCTCTCTCTGGATGCAAATGGCATCCTCCATCACAAGTCCTTTGGAATTAGTCGAATCACATCATTATTGAAAAGAGTCACATCAGAGTTTATCATCACATAATCTCGTTGCTGTGTACAATGTTCTTTTGGTTCTACTCACTTCACTTAGCATCAATTCATGTAAGTCTCTCCAGGTCTTTTTGAAATCATCCTGCAGATCATCCCTTATAGAACAATAATATTCCATTACATTCATAGGCCATAACTTATGAATTTTATTTTAAAGAGCAGACTATAGAACCCTCCAGTTGTGATGCATCATCCAGTGTCTGTAAGCACTGATGCTTACTGATAACTGATGCTATCATTGTTCCCAGAAGAGAGTTAGTTTGCTTTGCTGGACATAGTCCAGGTGGCTTTCTGCTGAAATCTCCACATAAGCAACAATAGTCAACCATCTGTTAGAAGAGCATAACTTCTCTATGAATCAATCAGAGAAGCTACATGTGCATATTTCAGAGTAGAGAATAAAGTCTCTTCCATGGACAGGAATTCCATGATTTCAATGGAAGTAGGAGGTAACTTACATGCCTCATTCCTTGTGTGTGCTAGGTGCTTTTTGATGTCACAGTTTTTCTGGATTTTAAATTTACCTGTTGGTTTGCAAGTTTCTCATTTATTTCCATTTGTTTGCTTAATGTGGAATGCACTGTCCCCTTTAGCTGCTTGGAGCTACAGGTGTGAACTGAATTGCCATTTACAGAAGTTTTAGGAGAGTGTTAGACAGTTGCAAAGTGCTTGGGGTATAGTCTAGCCTTGGAAGCTCAGGCCTTTTGCCTTAAGAAACAGGAATCTAGGTAAAAGAGGAAACTAGAACTTGTAGTTCTTCTCCATCTTCCATGGGCATTCCATGTTCATCCCACAAAGTGGAATTCCAGTTGTTAATCTTTACTCATTGTTGTTCATCATTTTTTAGTCATGCTAACTCTGTGATCATAGTTGAGGTTTTCTTGACAAAGATACTGGAGTGATTTACCATTTCCTTCTCCAGCTCATTGAGGAAAATGAGGCAACCATTGTTAAACAATTTGCCCAAGATTACACAGCTATTATGTGTCTGAGGCTTTTAAACTTTTAAACATTTAAACTCAGGTTTTTCTTACGCCAGGCCTAGCACTATATCTACTGGGCCACTTAGTGTTAAAAAAAAAAAAAAAAGCTAAATAAGACTGATGAGATTAAAGATGAATAATCTGGTTAATGGGGAATTCAGAGAAAATTTGGTGAAGCCTTACTGCCATGAGATTCAACTTAACCTTTTTTACACATTGTAGGAGTTCTCCTATTATAATTATAATATATATTATAAACATTTCAATTATAATGATAATATAAATCATCACAATAATTGCTCATATTCATAGATCACTTTAAGATTTACAAATGTTTTACATTTATTAGGTCATTGGATCTTCACAACAACCATACTGAGTAAGTATTATAATTATTCTCATTTTATAAATAAGTAAATTAAGAGATCACATACTGCACAGATGTCTGATTTGACATTTGAACCCAGATCTTCCCTACGCTATGTCCAATCAGTACTCTCTCTGTTGTGCTGTTCTGTCTCTGTAAAAGAAACTGATTTAAAAAATAATAATAAAATAAAACTTCACTATGTTTTTTAAACCTTTGTAATCTTGATGGGCAATATTGGTGATATTTCCCAAATCTTAGTATTTTGCATTCCTGGACAAGACAAATTTCTAGGCTATTTTCTTTAGCCTAGAAAAAGCCTCATCTTTACAATGAGAGGGCTGAATAAAATGATCTCTTGTATCTATGAGTCTGTGATAGGAGCAAAGGACAAGAGTATTAAAAAAAAAATTGGCCCTTTTATACTTAATATAAGCCTTTGCTTCTAAAAAAGCATTACTCCCTGAGGCTTCCTTTCCACATAGTGTTGCTTTACATTTGTGTACCTAAAGGCATTGTATTTAGATCTAGTGTTGTGGGTCGAAGCTTGGGGACTAACTTCTACTATAACTCCCGGCTCGGAAGTGTTGAGAATGTACAGGTCCTGGGGCTTGCCCCCGGCACAAAGACTAGAGTTTGTATTGACTGAAACCGACACATTACAAGAGAGAAAAATTGTAAACAGGAAAGAATCTCCAGTTTGTTGGGGGATTTAGGAGTGAGCTAATCTGTCTCAGTGTATTCACTTCAACAGACAGTTATTAAGCCTACTATGCGCAAGACACAGTGCCAGACACTGGGGATTAAACTGACAATTTTTTAAAAAAATCCTCTGTACTCAACATATGTGTGCAAAAAACACACATATCTATACACACATATATCACGATATTCCATGTGATATATACATATATGTAAAGTACATATAAAATAATTTAATTTCAAGAGAGGGAGAATGCTAATAATTTAACACTTTACCTTTGTAAAGTATTTAACACAATTCCTTGAACATAATAGTAGGTGCTTAATAATGCTTGTTTCCTTTCTTCTTTCCTCCCTCATTCCCTTCTTTTTTCCCTTCTTTCTGTCTTTTTCTTCTTTACTTTTTTACTTTTCCTTCCTTCTTTCCTTCCTCCTTCTTTCCTTATACCTGAGGGAATTGGAGAAGGCCTTAAGTTTAAGGTAGCTTTCAAGGAATCTGAGTGGTACAACGTATAGAGTGCCAGGCCTGGAATCTTAACTTCCTAAATTCAAATCCACCCTCAGATGCTTTCTAGCTGTACAACCCTGGGCAAATCACTTTAATCCTGCTTGCCTCAGTTTCCTCATCTATAAAATAAACTGAAAAAGGAAATGTCAAACTACTCAAGTATTTGCCAAGAAAACTCTTAATGGATCACAAAGTCTTGGACACAATTGAAATAGCAACAACAAAGAATTCTCTCAACTGGAAGTAGCAAAGATGGACATTTCGGGCATAGTGGACACTTATGCAAAGGCTTGGAACTAGGAGGTCAGACGTTATGTAGAGAATGTAGCTAATAGGTCATTTTGAGTGGAACAGAGCATATGAAAAGTGGCAATGTTGGTGAGGTTTGGTGTAGGGCGAGAGTTGTGGGAACCCCTTCTTGTTGGCACAGGTCCTTCCTAAAAGAATTTACAAACTCAAAAAGTTAGACTGGCAAAAAGAAGTTTATTGGCACTGGGAAGTCAGCTTTTGCTAGAAGGCTAATTTCATCAGTGGCAAGGTCCTGACAGAAAAGTAAAGGTCTAGCAGAGAAATCCTGGTAGAGAAATAAAGAGGGGTTAACACTGAGAAAATGGTGTCTTCTCAGTGGACAGGGGTTCCTTGCAGGCAGCTATGCCAAGGAAAGGTCCCTTGGCTTGGCATATTCCTGCTTTGGGCCTCTGCAAAGAAATGAGCAAGCAGAAACTTATTTTATTTTGGCTGAGGACTGGGGGCAGTTTGAGTTGAAATCAGTTTGAGATCTTTGAATTGAATAGAAATTTTCCAATTGAATGAGTAGTCCTAGACTAATATTCAACTCAATAGAGGGTGTAATCAGTAGTAAGTGTTAAATGGGGGGTCTTGCTGGTCTTCTCTAGGACAAAATGAAAATATTTATCTTGATCCCCTGGGGCAGGTCTTTCTCAGGGGAGAGCTTCTTTGAGAATTCAAGGAGAATTTTTCCTCTTCAAGAAGTTTCTCAAGTGTTTACCTCATGGTCCCCCCAAATCAGGACAGTTTTGGGGTTCCCCCCATCATTTCGAAGTAAGGACAGAAAAGTAGATAGGAGAATCAGATTTTATGGAAATCTTTATGAACCAGACTAAACACTTTATAATTTATCTTAGAGGCAAAAGAATTCTTGAATTTGGGGAGAGGGTGTTAGAGGGCATTAGATATGGTTAGTTTTTGTTTTATTTTGTTTTGGGAATATTAATTTATCAGCTATATAAGGGATAAATTAGACAGGGAAGAGATTGCTGCTAAGAGTCCAAATGGGATGCCATTGCAGGGGGTATAAAGTAATGAAAATCTAAACTGTAATAAAGGCCCCCTCAGTGTAAAGAAAGGAGTGACTGCAAGAAATGCCTAGTTGAATGTCTAGTTGAATATAGAAGTAGAGAAAACACTCAAAGTTGTCAACCAGTGTGGTTAGAATTTTGGTGGTCTTATGAAAAAGTTATTCTTTCTGTGTTAACAGCACAAAGACCTCTCACTGCTGTTGAGAACCCTCTTGTGAAATATAACTTTCATAGTATTAATTGTTCTTAGACTACCTTTCTTGGAGAGTTAAAATGAATCAAAAGAGACCTGATTTTGAGTCCTGCCCCCTAGCAATCATTAGCTTTATGGCCTCAGGGAAGTCATTTAAACTCTTTGAGTTTTGCTATTTTTTTTTTTAATCTACAAAGTAGAGATAATAATCTATGTGATTACATACTCACAGGGTGGTTTATTAATATTTAGAAAGTACAGTAGGCTCAATTTCTATGGTCAAAATTCCCTCATTGTATTCTCACATTAATTTTGGGTGGCTCTAAAATGTTTTGGCTTGGTGATCCCTTTCTTGATTCATTCATTCACCCAGCACTATCTTCCCAGTTACCCAGTCTCACAACTGAAGTATCATTCTGAACTCCTCATTCTTTCTCACTCATCCCTCTCTTCCCACATCCAATCTGTCTTATTATTTGTTCTTTGTCACATCTCTCATATATGCTCTCTTTTTTCCTCTGTCAATCTTATAACTGGATTATTATAATGACTTTTTTAGGATCTCTTCCTCATGTCTCTGGAGTTCAAAGCTCTTCATAACCTGGGTCCCTCCTACCTTTCCAGTCTTTTTACACCATACTCCCCAATGTACTCTTCCATCCTGTAACACTGGACTCCTGACTCATACAAGACACTCCATCTCTCAGATCTGTGTGTTTTGTCAGGCTGTCTCACATGCTGGAATTTTCTCTCTTCTTATCTCTTCCTCAAAGCTTCCTTCAAGTCCCAGCTAAAAATCCTATCTTCTACAAGAAGTCATTCTTAATTCCTCCTATCTAGTCTGAACATATCTTATTGAGGGTTTGTTTGATGAATTTTTAATTCTCCATTAGATTGTAAACTCCTTTGAAACCAGGATTGTCTTCTGTATTTCTTTGTATCTTTAGTATTTAACATAGTAGTGCCTGATTTAATAAGTTTAATAACTATTGGTTGACTGATTGACCAAGATATTATTACACAGCTACTACTTCCTAGGCTTTATGTTAAACACAGAGAAAGCAAAGACAAAAAAAAAAAAAAAATAGCTTATCTCTCCTCAAGATTACATTCTATTGCAGTCACAGAGAACCCCAGTGCAGAGAGCACTTAGACCCCTGCTATCCTTGCAATTTGTGTGACATTAGCTAAATTTCTTAATCTCTCTGAGGATCAGTTTCCTTATCTGTACAATTATGGGGTTTGGACTACTTAGCCTGTAAGATTTTTTCCAGTTCAAAAACTATGAACTTTTTATTGCTAGATTTGAATTAGCCATTTCTAGACAGATAATAAAGCAGTGATTGAAAACACTGAGTAAATTAGTTAAGTAACAAGTGTCTGGTGGATCCAAAATAAAGAATGCGGAATTCATGGCTGCAACAGAGGCCTTGATTAGAAATATAGAAAGGTTTCTCCATGAACGATAATTCTGTCCACTGTCAGAAAGGATGCTGCACTGTAGGGAAAGGCTGCTTTGGGAATTGAAGGTATTTATTTTTCAGGCTTCGATATCATCCACTTTGGGGATGTGCCTCAGTGCTGGGCAATTGGAAAGCTTGTTAGAGTGACCTAAATGGTATAGTCAGGGCTCTTCGGTCTCCTTGTGTCCAGGAGGTTGTGTGCCTTCAAATTTCTCTCCAGCTCATCATCCCTTGGCACATGGCATTTGCAGCATTTCCCAATATAAATCCAAGTGTAATAAAATTAGAAATGTACCAGAGATGGAAAGCCAGCTACCCACAGACACCATAAATTGACTTTCCCTCATGGCCCTCCCCCTGCCTCCCCACCCCCATCCTCACCCCCTACAAGCCACCCTGAGTAACCTGCTTTGCTAGGCTGAGTCATTGTTTCTGGATATGCCGGCACTGTAAAGATACAGACAGCTGACTCTGCTCTAGGAGTGATGATTAGCTGATGATCAGCAATAAAAATAAAATGTATAAAAAGAAAGACAGTATGGGAAGCAAATTAAAAAAGGGATGCTTGGAGCAAATGGTTAAGTGAACATTTTAGTCTTGAGTCTAATGAGTACCCCAGCATGGAGTGAGAAATTGCACATTGGGGAGCATTTTGATATAGTGTTTACATACTTATATATTTCTCTTGCTATTCTCAAGACTCCCTCCACCTTCCTCTGTTCCTGAACCCATAATCCCATTTTATTTTATTTAAAGCTTTTTTGTTTTCAAAACATTTGCATAGATAGTTTTCAACATTCACCCTTGCAAAACCTTGTGTACCAAATTTTTTTCTTCCTTCCTTCCTCCTATCCTTCCCCATACACTACAAATAACCTAATATGTGTTAAATATGTACAATTCTATACATATTTACATAATTATGCTGCACAGGAAAAAAATGAGAAAGAAATCAAAATGCAAGCAAACAACAAAAAAAGTGAAAATGCTACACTGTGATCCACACTCAGTGCCCACAGTCCTTTTTGGATTCAGTTGGTTCTCTCCATTATGAGACCATTGGAACTGGCCTGAATCAACTCACTTGAAAAGAGCCATGTCCATCAGAATTGATCATTGCACAATCTTCCTGCTGCTGTGTACAATGTTCTCTGGGTTCTACTCAATTCACTTAGCATCAGTTCATTCTTCATTTAAAAAAAAGTTTTTTGTCTGTTTCTTTTCTTTTCTCTTTACTTTTTCAGAGTATACCAAGGAAAGAAAGATAGAATTATGTTCTTGGTAAAAGACAGGTGTATTCTTTGAGCTCCCAGTGACAGGGACAATTTCTTAGCATGAAATTTACCTCCACCCAGAACTACATTTTAAAAGCAAAATGCTATTAAAGAGAGAAAATAAAGTAACCACATTCTACCTGAAAGGTACATGAAAGATTATTCCATGGTGTATAATGGCATTTGTTGTTGTCATTTTCTCAGAAATATTGTTGTGCCACAGTTTCCTTTTATTGTTCTGCCTCAGTTCCTGAATTGTTCTGCCTCAATCCCCCTGGTTGCAACCCCCCTTCCTGACTATTAGGACTAATATAATTTAAGACTGGCTTCTCTGAGGTCATAAACTGTATTTAATCTTAGATAAGGGAAAGATCTTCTAGTTCAGACTTCCTGGATTCTAAGTCCTCCTAAATTATCAGAATTTATGGTCCTCACCCCCCACCCTGTCAGAACTGGATTGATGGTCCATTCCTAGAAATTCCTACACTCACCAGAGTTCAGACTCTACCCCTTGCCTTTGTCTCCCCTGATCTTAGAGCCATATATAAAAATCATTAGAATCTCACATTTGCTGCTGCATTCTTTGAGACCAAAAGTCCAATTCAGCTTTGGAGACAGAATGGATTCTGCTCTGCCTCCAGACTATCTCTCTCTCCAGACAATCTCTCCCTCTCAGAAACCCAAATGAAATATTAAAAACTCTCTAATCTCTATCTTGTCTCAGTTTCACTAGCATTACAGTATCTGATTCTTTATGAACCCAATTTGGGTTTTCTTGGAAAAAATCCTATAGTTATTTCTCATTTCCTTCTCCAACTCATGTTACAGATGAGGAACTAAGGCAGAATTAAATAATTTTCCCAGAATCACACAATTAGTACATGTCTGAGGCTAGATTTGAATTCAGGAAGATGAGTCGTTCTGGTTTCAAAGTTAATGAAATATCCACTGTGCACTGTTCCCCCAGTATTGTTGCCCTAATTCCACATAAGACAAACAGAAAAGATCAATTGTAAGAACTGGAACAGGTTGAATCTCTCTAGAATGAATGAAACGGATGGATTATACAATCCTAGAAATAAATCATTCAGTTTAATTCAAGAAATATTTATGAAGTGCCTACTCTACATGCAAAGTATCAGACTAAGAGATGAGAATAGGAATAGGAATATGGGAATAGACAATGGAATCATCTCTACTTTCAAAGAATTTTCATTCTGCTGAGAGAATCCATAACTACACAGATTACAAGCAAAGACAGTGTAATACAAAATCATCTCAAAAGTGAGAGATAACCAAGAACTTATTTTTAAGACAGCACCTGAGCTAGGTTCTAGGCCAGAGGAGATGGGATGTTATGTGCAGAATAGAGAGTTGTCCAGTTTGACAGAAATGTCAGCAGTTTATTATGAAATAAGACAGGAAAGGTAGGTGAAACCAGCTTGTGGAAGGCTTTATATGCCAAATTTAGCAACTGGGAGATGAGAGTGGGTTGAAAGATAACTTTGCCTAAAGATTCTTAGAAAAAGGATGTAATCATTTTTGCTTGGTAGGCTTTGCAGAAGTATTGGGTTGGATTATATGACTCCCAGTGAGCTTTACCAATCAAATCAATTAGCCCTCTGTGTTGGGGAAAATGGCTCAAATGTTCCCAGAATCACAAGCATAACTCAGGATTAACTTCCAGTTAACAAGCTAGTGGGTAAAGAAATATTTATTAAGTACTAAGCAAAAGGGAGGTGGTGGTGGTGAAGGAGGAATGTCTTTGCCCTCAAGTAGCAAACAATCTAACGAGGGAAACAAAACACAGATGTATATGTTCATTCATGATACACAAAAGGTAGAGAGGAAGTTATCTCAGAGGCAAATCTTTCTGGGGAAGGATAAGAAGGAGAGGGAGAGGAAGGCTTCTTGCAGAAGCTAAGATTTAAAGTAAGTCATGAAGGAATCCAGGAAATGGAGGTGAGAAAGAATAGCATTCCAGATATAGAGGCCAGACAGTGAGAAATCATGACGATAAAGTTTCATGTACAAGTAACATCAAGAACATGCCAATTTGATGGTAAAGAAAGGTGTACAAGGAAACAGAATAAGAAATAAAAGAGTAAGAAGCCTGGGAAGATAGAAAAAGCAAGGTTTTTGAAAGGTCCTGTTGCATCTGGCCACTTTATTTCCAATATGATGACATAGGGAGAACCAGGACAAGAAGGGGGAGAAAGATGAAGAAATGATGATTACTTTGGCAGCTGAATGGAATTTAAAAATGAAAGCAAAGCACTTTGAGCCCTATCCCCATTTCTCTACATTTAAAATCTGGATTATTTTCTTGAACCTTTTAAGATAGCAAAATAATCATTTCTCTGAGTTTTTTATGAGATAGGATTGGGGGGAAACCAATGCTTATATAATATTTCTTTTATTATGGAAATTGACAAAAATATTAAATCTTACTAAAAGCTAATGTCTTGAAATTTTCCCTGCCAAACTTTGCTTTCTGAAGCAGTTTCTGGGCCCACATATCCAAAAAGAATCAGATTTCTGACCCTTTTAGGAGAAGAATAATGATACTACTAAAAATTCCCCACAGAGGAGGCAGCCTGTTCAGATAACAATGATTCAGTTTGGAGGGGGGTGGGGGAAGAGTTAGCCCTGAGCAAACCTTTCTCCCTGTCCTCCCCTTCTAAATCTCCAAAAAAAAAAAAAAAAATTGCCTAACAAACCTTATTTCATCTCTTAAAAAATATATTCCCTTTAAGAACAAAGGAAAGGGTGTTAAAAATCAAAGATGTGAACAGTCACATTCTAGATCACTCATTTACAAGTTTTTTTGGTTTATTTGTTTTGTTTTAAATGATCTTTTTATCTGTAAAGACTTCCAGAGAACAACTTCTTTGGGGTGACTTTCTCATCAAATAGTAATTCAGTAACTGAAAAGTGTAAAACTCTTAGTACAAAATATCACTAGTCAAATGTTATTTTCCCCAGTAATCAATCAATCAATAAACATTTATTAAGTGCTTACTATGTTCCAGACCTGTGTGAAGGACTGGGTAGTGCTACTCTCTAAGCCTTTGCTTGCTTATTGTCATTCACAAAGGAAACCTAATTCTCACTGTTAGCTTGGCAGAATGGAAAAGAATAATGGCTCAGAACTGAGTGACAGAGTTGGTGTTAAAACCCAGGTTTGTTAACCATCTATTTGACTTTGGGTTAAGTCACCCAGAATCTTAGAATCATGACCTATTAATGGAAGAGATTATTGAATTTAACTGTAGAGTTATACCTTGCCCAGTGTCATATTATTTAGTGGCATTTACAGCATTTCCCAACATCAATCCAAGACCCAAGTCTGAGATCCTTTAGATTGTACCATATTATCATTCATTCACTTTTTGTGTATTTCACTAATGCTGAAAGGCATAACCTTTATTCTTTTTTAAGAAGCATAGTACCACTAGTGGAGTTTACTTGACCCAAAAGAGGAAATAATTATTGTAGCTTATATTGACATTGAACTGTGTCATTTGCAAAATCCTCACTGACAATAGTTCTATGAGGTAGGCAATCCATCTATCTTTTTTTAATTTTCATTTTAACAGAAACTGAGGCTCAGAGAAGTTGATTTCTTCAAAATGGACCAGTAGAAGGTAGTAAAATGAGAAGCTGAGCCTCAAGGTCCCAAATTCAGCTACATTCAGTACATCACCCTGTCTTTCAGCAAGAAATCTCAGGCAATAGGAAGGATATGTTACTCCTATCTCCCCAGAGGCAGAAGAATCAGAAGTTTGGCAGATAAAGGACTTCTTTTGTCTTGCCTTTATTTCCAGAACTTAGTACAGTGCCTGGCATGTAGCAAATAATTAATATTTGTTGACTGACCGACAAAGCATAAAAGCACCTACTCAGCAGTTCTAAACTTAGAGTACAAAGTTGAAGTGAGAGAGGATTATGGAGCTACAACATAGCTTTATTAGACTTTCAAAGGAGCACAAAAAAATTAAGAACCTCTGCATTACATACAAATTCCCCACTCGAGTTCATCTGAGCCACCTGACACTTGGTGGAATCCATGATTGAAATCCTTTTGGCCAGAACACCTGGCTCATAGAAGCCTCCTGGAACTTCAGTGTCCTCATTTTTAAAATAAAAAAAGGTACCTTAGGAGACTTGGAAATTGTTGCCTTTTACTCTGAGGAAATGGGTGGTGAGAGAAGCCAATGTGATATTCCTGGAGCAGAAGTTCATTTCATTTTTATTGAGTCAATGTGTGAGACAACAAATGATTCATCAAATGGTTTCATTCATCTAGGTCTTTTAAGGTTCTCGAACCTAGGTTGGATTCTAAGGTTCTTAACCCTGTGAATTATACTGAACCCACCTTCAATATAGTGAAGAGATGAAGGAGGAAGAAACTAAAGACCAAATATTAAAATGTATGTAATGCTCCATACATGCTTTTTTCTTTTGTAAATATTTTTCTTTTATTTTTAATTTATGAAAAAATCAGCATTTCCTTAACAGTAAAATAAAAAAAGATGATTGCACCTAAAACTGCAGATGTATTATGTACAACTTGCTATTCCTTTTAAATATTTAATAATGTTATCATGTAACTTTCTTTTTCCCCCCCCCTTCCCTCCTTGCCTACTGCCCCCACCCACCCAAGAGATAGCTACCCCTAGATACAAAATACTGTATAATAGCATCTAACTTTATAGACTAGCTAGAGTATTAGCTTTACAGTCAGAAAGACCTGAATTTAAATCCCTCTTTAGCCACTTACTATCTGTGTGGTGCTGAAAGTATGAACTATAAAATAGGATAACATTTGCACCTACTCCCGGTTCTGTTGTGAAAATTGCTGGCTATTATCATTAACATTCTTATGACAATTTAGAAGATATTATCTGAACTATTTTGTTTCCACTGAGATCAGAGCAAGATGGACATAGAGGAAAGATTAGAAAGCAACTCCACCAGCACAAAAGTCTTATGACTGGACAATATTACTTAGAGTGACTCTATAATGTTTTATTTGTCATTTATAAACATCCCAGCTGTGGGACCAAGTGACCCCTTAGAATCCTTTCGGCTTTAGGATTTTGTGTTCTATATGTTTTCTTTGCCAGTAACTTCACAAAGTTTTCCTTCTTTTTCTTTCTATTACTCCTGATGAACCCACCTCAGTGCAGACTGCTAGACTTCTAGGAAGACACAGAATGCATCTATTTCTAAGTAAATATGTGTTTAAAATACATTTTAAAATAGATATAAATTGAGGATAGCTAATAGGCATTTTCTTTACATATTTATTGAATATTTTAGAGAAAGAGATCAACACATCAAAATCCCATACATATGTGATCTCAGCCAGGTTTTGCTAGTAGAGCAGAAGTGAGTTATATATGTTGGAGAGAGTAAACAGAAACTAGGTGTCACTCTATTACAATCTTTGGAGTTAGTAAAAGAATGAGGGCAGTCATTTTAGGAAAATTCCATTAGCCAGCAGATGCGATTGGTTTGTGTCTTTTTGTGTCTTTGTATATATTCCTACTCTGCCCACTCCCCTCGTGTCCCCGAGGTTTGAAAAGAGAGGAGGGGAAACTTTCCCTCCGATTTAAGAGCGGCGAGTTATTTTTGCTTCTGCGTTTATTGTGCTGATCAGTGTATTTTCTGGAAGTGGTCCCAGTTTCCCCTCCGTTTTGGTAGACCTGAGACTCTCTTCTTCATCTCTTATTTGTCCTGTGAAGTTAGTGTGTCCAGATTCATTATCTGTGTATTACAGAAAGATAGACTGGCTCTCCTTAGTCCAGCTGATGCCGTTTGCCGTACCCGAGATGCTCATTTCAGACAGTTGGTGCCATCTGAGAGGGAAGGGCAAGCAGAGGGGAGGGAGCGGGGGACCGGGGGTTAAGGCAGGAGAAGAGGGACTTTGAAGTGAACGCTCCGCTCTGACCACCAGCAGCCTTCATTATCCCTGCTCTTGCAGGCGGGGGTGTGCTGGCTTTTTGTCAGCCCCATTCGGAAGCCTTGTTAATTCACCACCATGAAAATGGAAGTTTCATACACATTGACATAATTAATGAAGAGGCAGGCAGCATGCTCTACCAATTAACACCACAGGGAAAAGTAAAATTGGCTTTCTTTTGGCGTGTTGTGCCAAAGTTAAGGACTGTAACACACAGCAAATAAATAGAGATGCTTTTAATGAGCTGCAAGACCGAGCTGAATAACTCAGAAAGGATGGTGGGTAAACATTGCCAACTCTTTAGACTGTTAAGAGTAATTGATGAGCTTAGTTAAAAGTTTGGGGGGAAAAGAGACTGTCAGGAAGCTGAAATGGTGCTCATTTATAAATGTATTTTCTTCTGAAAGTAGCTGTTAGGTGTGTTAAAAGATGTAATGTGCAGCTGAAAACAAATATGGTAGACTAGGCATTTTGTAGTGTAAGGAGAAGACGGGTCTTTAGCTGCTTCAGAAAGGACACGGTGGTGGATTTTTCACAGTTGACAGGATTGTCTTTGTCAAACTTTGGACAAAACTAGCTCTTCAGCCAAATATTCCTGTTCTGAATGCACGTTGAAAATGGAAGGAAGGTAAATTTTAAAGGCCTATAGGAACTGTTTAGTTCTGCATCATTTCATTGTGTTCTCGACTTTCTGGAGATTAAAACTTGACCTTCCACCAAAAATCTGCTGTGTTATAAGCTAATGAGTATTTTCTTTGGAGTGTTGTTTTACCAAATAGTGCACACAAAAAATTAATATTTTAAAAAGACATGCTTTCCAAATTGAAATCCCTTTTCCAGAAGAAACAAAATCAATGTATTTCAACCGCTATTATAGCAGTAGTTTTTAGTCTGAGTTAAAATATTTACTATTAAAATGTTGTGTCTGCTCTAATTAAACTCTCATTTTAAAGTACAGAATGTGATAATATGACATCCAGGATTATTTGTAGATTCGAAGCTATAATTTTAAGGATTTGGCTTTTCAGTTAATGTCCACTTATTCATTTGTGAATTATCCATTTTATAAATAACCTAATTTTGCCCTTTGTTTGAGGAATGGATAAGTGAGGGTCAAATTCTGTGATCAGGAAGTACTACTAGTCTTGTAGGCTTCTTTCCACCTTTTCAGATTTACGACTGTAACTATATATATGTAAAATTCCTAAATATTAACAAATAAATATATATACATATTATATCTATTTAGTTATATTTAGGAATTTTACCAAAAACAAACCCACCAAATACATCTGTACTATTGTGCATGCATGCACTTCCATGGACACCCCTACATGCACACAAGACACATACATATAAATTTTAAGATGTTTTCCCAAATCAAATAAAAACAACTTTTGGATTTTCTACTACTTCAAGAGTAGTAGAACTGAGTAAACATACTACTGAGTAAGCCCTCAGTAGTATGGGGGATTGATTGTTGTAGAAAAATAATTTTGGAAACCACAAAGTACTCTATAGATGTTAGTTATTATTAATTTGTATATTATTTTCTCAAATTTTGATTTCTCCCTTGTTATTCTAATCATTTTAGGCACGTCTGATTCTTCATGACGCCTTTTGAGATTTTCTTGACAAAGGACACTCTGAGTGGTTTGCTATTTCCTTCTCCAGGACATTTTATAGATGAGGAAACTGAGGCAAACAGGATTAAGTGAACTTGTCTAGATTCATACCACTAGTGTCTGAGCCTAGGTCTTTCTGACTCTATCCATTGCATCATCTAGCTGCCTCCATAAGAAACTATTGTATTTAGGTAATCCTATATCATGTAATCTGCATGTGTAGAGAGGGAGCCACTGAAGACTTTAGAATAAGGTGGTGGTATGTCAGATCTGCTTTGGTAAATGCAGGAACAGTTCAGCAAGCCAAGAGACTGGAAGCAAGTATATTAGTAGATAATGAAAAAAAAAAAAATGATGATCTGAGCTAAAATGTAGTTAATGTGAGTAGAGAAAAGGGGATAAATACAAGTGGTATTGGAAAGACGGAATTTAAACTCCTGATTTTAGTCACACAGTTGCCCTCAGTTCAGTAAAAGTCTGCTTTGGGGTTTCCCTGCAGCGTTCCTGAAGTAAAAGGCCAATGCTTCCAGGTTTATACTCATTTAACTCCTAAGAGACTAGAATTCAGGAGTTTCCTCTCACCTCTAGGATTAAATTCAAAATCCATAGTGTGGTATTTAAGTCCCCTGATGGTTTGGCTCCCACCTAACGTTTTGTTTTGTTTTGTTATTATTTCCCCTTCATGCACTTTCCTCTTGATAAATTAAACTAGTAGCTATTCCCTGTATGTAATCTCCTGCCTCCAAGCATTTGAAGAAATGGTTTCTCTTTGTTTCTTCCTCATTTCTACTTCAAAGAATTCCGTTTCCTTCAGAGCATAAAGTGTCTAACAAAGCTGTTCCTATTTCCCTTAGCTCAGTTTTCTTTCCCTCCAAAAGTCACTATTTATATACTTAAAAAAAAAAAAAATCTGCATACATAATGTTTTATCCCAGTAGAATGTCAGCTCCTTAAAGGTCGCAATTGTTTCTTTTTTGTTTTTGTTTGTTTTTGTAATCCTAGTACATAGCCCAAGGCCTTATACATACTAGGACCTCATTTTTTTTTTTAATGGAATTTAAATTAAATCCTGCCTCAAAAAGAAGAGAAATGCAAAGGGAGGCTGAGAAAAAGAGGAAAAGTGTCTTACTGAGTCCTAATTGTAAGCTTGACTCTGGTTGAGTCGATTCCACCTGGAAGGGACATAATGCTCATACAGGACAGAAAATATCAGAACAGGGACCAGAATGGAGGGAGTGATTCATTGGCACCAGTGCTGATGAGACAGCATTCAGAGCAGCTATTTAATATGTCGAAGACCAAATACAAGGGAGTGAGAAAGCTTGTCTGTTATAGTTTAATGCCCAAGATCCTTAACAGGAATCACTGGGGCAGGATTATACGGGAAGGTTAGCCCTCAATGAAAATAGCCATTCAGCTTTCATAGAAAACCAATCTGTCTGCCTCCACTGGGTTTCAATAGATCTTAAAACACATTTATTTAACACATGTCTTCAATTGAGTAGCGAAGACACCAATAGCCTCAGCTCTTGAGTTATGTTCTAGCAGGGAAGACAAGTATAACCTCATCATGCAAGCGGTAGGATATGATTAAATGCCTTGAATGCCAGTTTGAAAAGTTTGGATTTTTAGCTGTTTTCATTCTTTTTTGTAATTAAAAATTGATTTCTATACTTTTTTTTTTTTTTTTTTAGTTTTTCATGAAATTTATTGTAAATGATATCTTTCTGTCTTCCCTTTAAAAAAAAAAAAAATTGTCATTGTGGTCACTTAGCTTCCCCTGGAAATTTTTGTACCTATGGATGGACTGTTTTAGTCCTTTCATGGGTAGTTGTGTCTTACTTTTCATGACCCCATTTGAGGTTTTCTTAGCAAAGATGCTATAATGGTTTGCCATTTCTTTTTTTTATCTTACTTTACAGATGTGGAAACTGAGGCAATCAGGGTTAAAGTGATTTGGCTGGACAGACAATGCATAAATGTTTGAGGCTGAATTTGAACTCAAGTCTTCCTGACTTGAAACCCAGCATTCTGTCATTGAATCACAGAGCTGCTCTGAGGAAATGTTTATTTTTCTTGAAAGGGAAATGTGTTAGGAAAAAAAAAGAGGAAGGATCTCTTACTTAACAACTTTGTACCTCTTATTGCAATTTCTGCTTCTCTGCAAATACTTGACTCTAAGTGTCTCAATCTACACTTATTATGAAATTATGAAAGTCAAAGGAGATTTGTAAATCCTAGTTAATATTTGTAAAGTCTATTGGCCTTGAGATAAAAAAAAGAGTGGAACAAAGTTTTTTTTTTTTTTTTTTTTTTTTTTTTTTTTTTTTTTTTTTTACCACTATTAGCCAGTCTGCCAGTCATTTAAATTTTCTCATGAAGGCATGGAGCCAGGTTGTGAGTACTGCATGTCATTCTTTCCAGCTGATACTGTGAAAGGTGGCAGTGAATATTTTAGCTAAAAAAAGAAACATCATTTTAAAAGTCCTTTTGAATTTAAGAAAGCAACAAGAAATGGCCGTATTCTGATGGGAATGGGTTAGAAGTAAGTAGTAGTAAACTCATTTCCCATTTTGCATAATATAAAGTTTTTTAAGTAGAGTTTAAGAATTAAAAAGTAAAGCTGCATTTGAGAGGGAGCTAATAAGGCCTACTGTGCTAACCCCTCACTTTGGCCATGTAGGTAATATATATGCCGGTTCCAATCACTAATAAATCCATCAGCTCTCAGGGCTTTCCTGTTCATTCCAACTGAACTGTTAGGGTATGTGATGGCCCATGGTTCTGTCAGAATGAATTGTCCCCCTTGAAAAGTTGGCAGCACCAGGAAGTGACAATTTAATGGATGTTAAAATTCTCTAATGGCAGCACCTGGGGAAAGCAGGAAAAAGGCATCCATTGCATTTCCCCCCAGCCTTTGAGGGAATTTCTCTGCTATGTTCAGGGTAAGACATTTCTATTCCCCTAGAGATACATTTGCTGGTTATTGAATATTTTGATGAAATTTTTGGTTGTTAATTAACATTATTCCATTCTGGTTGTCCCACTTAACCTATACATTGGCAGTTGTTCCAAATAAATTGAATATTTTAGTTATCTTAACTAATCCATATCTTGTTTCAGAGAGTATTCCAAATTCTCTAATTTTATTCCCACCCAATGAATAGCTATTGCTAATATTATTTATCCTCAACATTTTCTAGGAAGATGATATGCCTTTTCTTTGTCTGTCTTTTAACCATGAAGAGAAAGAAATATTCCTTCAAAAAAAAAAAAAACCCAAAACAAAACAAAACTCTGATCAATGGTCTTCATAGTTTATGAATCATTTGTAATTTAAAAAAAAAACTGAAATTTGAACTTTGCTTTTTTAAAAAGTTTTTTTAAAGTTTACAAAACAATTTGTGTGCATTTTATTTTGATGCATATGTTAAAAACCTTCTAATCTAAATAGCAGTGTTATTATTCCCCTTTTAAAGATGAGGAGACTGAAGCTTCAAAAAGTTGTGACTTGCTTGTGTCATAAGACAAGTAATTGTATAAAGCAGGATTCAAGCTTGGATGTCCACTACTTATTTGGAATTCAGTACTGTTTCCACAGTGGGAGTAAATGATGAAAAACAGAGAGAGAGAGAGAGAGAGAGAGAGAGAGAGAGAGAGAGAGAGAGAGAGAGAGAGAGAATAGACAGAGATAGAAGACAGAGACACAGAAAGGGAGAGAAACAGAGAGAAATAGTAGTGTGGAAATACAGGAATCCTTACTAATGGAAGTAAAGTTCTAGCATTTACTCCCATTGATAGACTTATTCTGAAAGAACAGCCTTTCCTTAAAACAAGTAAAAACCTTTTCAAAAAATATGATTTTTAAAATTACTCTAGTAGTTGATAAGGTAGTTGGTAAACATTTAATCTAAAAATTAAAAGTGAAATATCATTTCAGAAGTACTGGTAGATTTTTTTAAGTGTACACCTATTAAGTTTCCCAAATAGAACAAAGAGTGAGCTGTCATTTTGATCCTTTTCCCCAGTGACAGAACAGCAGGGGTACATATTGAGTGGCGCCTCAATGAGTCAATTTGAGGGGCACACTTTTAAAATGTTCCAGGAATCAGATGGCTTAGTATATTTTTTTAAATCCTGAAATTATATAATGCATATATCCAGATGTTATTGAAGTTTGGCAGACTGCATGTCAGTATAGTCAATCAAAAGCTCTTTACAGCCTTTGTGACCTCTGAGAGTTATCATTAGGTATATTTGTGTTATTTTTCATTAAGCTGGAACAGCAGCTATTTTTCTAGCTCTGGGTTTTCCCGTTATCACAATTGTTATTATGCAACTCTCAAAATAGACTACATTGTGACTTCTAAATAAATATACAAATACAAGTATTTTAGGGAAGAGTGTCATAGTGCCAGATAACTTAATGAGATCTTCAAGTGTCAGAATGTCCCAAAGAATGGGAATTGATGATCTATTTAGATTTCCTCCCACTTTTCCTCGATGCAATTACAGCAAGCTGGAAGGATTTCTAAAGACAACTCAAGGTTATGTGACTTAGTGCAAGGGGCATTGGCCTTGGAGTCTCAAGACCTGCATTTAAATGTGACTCCATCACTTGCTCTCAGCAGTATTCTTTTGAATATATGTCCAGACTGTTAAAACAGTGATTTGACTTCATTGAGCTTCAGATTCCTCTGTATAACATACAAAATACTTATTCCTGTTTCACCTACTTAATAATATTATTGTGAGTATCAAATAATATTCAGTTTACAAAAAATACACATTTACTGAGTACCTAATGAAAGCAGAGTCCTCTGGTAGGTGTTAAGGGAGATAATAATTCTATAGGATCATAGATTTAGACCTGAAAGGGAATAGGAAGGCATCTAATCCAACCCATTCATTTTACAAATAAGACAACAGAGGAAAAGGTGGATTAAATGACTTGACAAAGCTTTGCCCTGGAAATAAAAAGACAAAAAAGTCCCCAGTTTTTCAAGGGGGACAATTCATTCTGACAGAACCATGGGCCACCACATACCCTAACAATTCAGTTGGAATGAACAGGAAAGCCCTGAGAGCTGATGGATTTATTAGTGATTGGAACCGGCATATATATTACCTACATGGCCAGTCTTTTTATTTCCAAAAAGACTGTTCTTGATTAAGATATTATATACTTTGGAGAAATAGCATGAGTATATATACAAACATACATTATATATTTGTTTATATATATAATATGTAGGCATATACAAAATAGGAGAACAAGAATGACTTCATGTAGAAGGTGGTACTTGAGCTAAGCCTTGAAACAAATTAGAGCCTAAGAGGCAAATGGAAAGAGAAGGCTTTCCAGGAGGTAGGTATGGCTAAGGTAGAGTCACAGAGATGGGAGATCATATGCCATAAATGAGGCACAAATGAGACACATAGTATGCATGAAAGAGAATGCTATGTAATTAAGACTAGGAAAATAAACCAAAGTCAGGCTGTGAAGATCTCAGAATACTCAATGGAAGAATATATATTCAATATTACAGGTAATGGAGGATCTAATGGAAGAGAAAAATAGGATTAAGGCAAGAGATACTGAAAATATTGTAATATATGGCAAATAACATCCCAGTAGTGTGAGAGGTTTAAAAGAAAAATTATTCCTTATAGTTGGAATCAAGAAAGTTTTCCTATGACTGACATTTATTTCTAAAAATTTATTTCTTCAAAAATGAAAAGGAAGATAGGGAACGATCTAAAGAGAAATAGAAGGGGAAACAGCGGAGTATGTTCAGGGAAGAGAGAATATTGCAATTTGACAAGAGGAGGAATTCCTAACCCTGAACTTTTAAAATTTTATTTTGAGAACTACATTTCAATATAATTGGTTTCCTTTGTAATACCAAGTATTTTGTTTTTTGTATTTAAAAATCATTATTCTCAAAAGGTAACCATAGATATCACCAAACGTTCACAGGGATTCATGACACAAAAGTTAGGAGGATAGCTGGAAATTCAGGGAGATTTAGAGAAGACTGAGGAGATAAGATGGGACTAAAGTTTGAAGGGCTTTCAAAGACATATAAGGTGTTTCAACTTAACTTGTTTGGAAATAGGAAACTATAGAACATTTTCAGTAGAAGAGTGACATTATCAACTCTCTCTATAAGGAAGATTAGTTGGACAGCAGTGTGAAAAATGGGTAGGAGGGAAGAAAGAGTAGAGACAGGATGATTACTTGTTGCTCTGCTTCAGATGGATAGTAATGAAGGCTTGAGTTTGGGTGCAATACTGAGGTTAGAAAGGACATTCCTCCACCCCTCCATGTGGAAAGTGATTTTTTTTGTCTCTTTAGATTTCTCATAGCATTTACTATTATCTCTCCTTTACACTTCTCACTCTCTTTTGCATCATCCTTATTTGCAAAGTTATCCTTTCCCCTCCACTATCCCAAATTCCAATATGCATTCAATTCAGAAGCCCATGATATCTATGTTTGCATTCCCAAGACCAGCCCAATGCTTTCTGTACGCAATGTGCTTGATAACATGTTGGAAGGTTTGCTAAACAATATGTATTTTGTAAATTATAAAATGCTATGTAGAATAAGGTGGTATTA